>NW_027104098.1:41506-125971 GCF_902728285.1 Clytia hemisphaerica | reverse complement strand
AATTGCAAAAAAAGTAAAGTATTTTGAGACAGACTTTCATGACATTGGATACAATACTTCCTCAATCGAACAAAATCAAACACAATCAACTTTGACTGGCATTTAATTTGGCTGATACCTTGAAAAATAAACATGACAGGTGTTTAATTTGGGCATTAAGGGGTATTTTTGGCAATATATTGCTAAATAAAAAAAATGACTGTTTTCAGGCTCAAAAAAGCACAACTTTTGAAAAATACATGAAATATTTAAAATAGGCTGAGTAGGGTATTGTTTGGATTCAGAGCAATTTTAAGATTAATTTTCTTTCTGCATGAAAATTTCTTCCCTTAAAGCTAAAACTTTTTTACCGCAGTTGCTTGCCCTTGATCCCTATCGTCTTTTTGTATAAAATTCCCATTTCTGCACTAAGATTCTTGTCATTTTTCCAGAATCTTTGAAAATCAATTTTTCCCGAGATAAACAGCATAAGATTGAAAGGGTTTATTTCTAAAGGTAATGAAAATCTTTAATACAATTGCCTTACTTTCGAAAGCTTGTTTTTGAACTACCCTCAGTCCTGGTTTTCTTTTCGCTAGGAAAATGGCAAAGGAATTTTAGTGCGGAAACGAGAATCTTATACAAAAAGACGGATACATTTTTAAATCAATGACCAAGCAATTGGTTCCCATAATCAATACCGTAAATTTGTCTAATATTGACCTCCCTCGCTTAATTTCAATACCCTTCTTTAAACTGGGAATAATAAAAGGTCGGGATCGCTGGTAAAGGGGGTCAGAGCAGAAAAATCTCTTTTGTCACAGATCAGTGATTCTGACCTTTCTTTTAATCCTATCTATAAGAAGGGTGCTGGAATTATATGAGGGATGTCGAAATTAGGCCGTTTTGTAAAAATAATAATAATCGATCAGCTGTAATTAAGCCCTCCGTACCTAGTGAAGCAAGCGTGTCGAAAATTGAAAAATTGCACTGATCGAACCGCAACGGCAATCTCTATTAACCCGACCTCGACCTCGATCCTGACTCTTGAAAAAGGCCGACCCTCGACCCTTGGAAAAAAGCCGACTCTCGACCGAAATACAATAAAAAGTGGACCCTGGGTAAAAAAACAGTTTTTTAACAGTGTTTTAAAATGAGATTGGAATATCCTAATATTAGATATTGAGCAGACAATCGCAGGGGAATGGACACTTTTATAAGAATATGTCAACGCCGTCGCCCGTCGTCCCCCCCCCCCGGGTCACTATCATCTGCTTTTTGAATTTGATGTTTTACTGTGAGTGGAAGACCCGAAGATAATAAAATATGATCTCTCGTGCGTCAACGTAAAACGTAAGTTAAGCTTGAGATACATCGTTACGAGGCTGATTATACATGTTGGTCAATAATATGATGCCATAGGGGGGGTTTGTGAAGAATGATCTCATCCTCCCCCCCCCCACCGACGACTATTTTTAAAGTGTTCTAATGATTAGTTTTTGAAATATTCATCCAAAAAATTCTTATAAAAGTAGCCAAAGCATTTTTTTTACCCAGGGTCGGCTTTTTATAGTATTTTGGTCGAGGGTCGGCTTTTCTTCCAAGGGTCGAGGGTCCGACCTTTTTCAAGAGTCAGGGTCGAGGTCGAGGTCGAGGTCAGGTTAATAGAGATTGCCAACCGCAACCCATTCATCAAATTTGAATGAACACTCACAATGTTAAAAAAAATCTTCATGAAAAATCTTAGAGCTCAATTATTTTATTTACTCAAACTTTAATTGTTCAATACCCAATGCATGGAGTTAGATTGTTCAATTGGTTCGACAAGTTCGATTGATCGTGTCTGGCTTAATGTCTTTAGATTATCGATAGCTATTGATTATTACCCAAGTACCCTCGCCCCCGGATATTTACTTACTTATACCCCACACCTATTTCTACTTGCAAAAAAGCTGTCTGTATTATTGTTGTTGTGTGTAGTAATGTTCAAGAGCAACTCTTTAATTGCAAGATTCCTATCACTTTATTGGTGCATTTACTAACTATACAAACATAATATGCAAAAAGAAATAAAAACCTCTCAAATACTCTAATACTCTTGATTGAACCAGAGGCTAGAAAAATACAAAGAAAGTCTTATTAAGATTTAACCCTATTAGCCCCAGGGGGGGGGTAGAATCTACCACGCTGGAGTTCTTTTGTTTATATCTCGGAGAAAAATTTTTTAAACGACTTGAAACTTTCTGACTTTTAATAAAATCTTATTAAGATTACTTGTGCAAAATTTTAGGGTCATAGGTTGTCCAGATCAGGTTTTATGACTTTATTGTGAAACATGACATAAAACCCAGCTAAAATCGTATAAAACTCAAAATTTTAAAGTGCTGATAACTTCTAAACTATTAATTCAATCATTTTCAAATTTTGACACGTGATAGGCATTGATAATACAAATTTAAAAAATTAAAAGAAAATTTTTGAAAATGATGACGTCATCATTTATGACGTCGTCAAATTTTGAAAATTTTACTCATCTTCAGCATAGATTTTAAAAAAAACTCTTCATGGAAATTGTAAAACCGGCAATTATGTTAAAGAACAGTCTTTTACCTTTCAGAATCTTTAAACAGAATTGAAATATCTTTATTGGTTCGACTGTAATAGACATTTTTGTACACCATATCTTTGGGCTTTTTTCCGACAGGTGGAAATTTTGTGATGACGTCATCAGTTTTTGAATGACGTCATCAATTTTTTTTTTTCTTCCTGGAAATTGTATCATGATGGAGAACATCTGTACCAAATTTCATGGCCATAGCTCTTCTAGATCGAAAATAATCGAGGGTGGTAGATTCTACCCCCCCCTGGGGATACAAAAGTCAAAAAAGCTTGGGGCTAATAGGGTTAAAATAAAGTAAAAATAGCTAAATTCCGAATTTCGGAAATCAGCCAATTCCGGATTAAAAGGGCCAATTCTGGAATTAGGAAAACAATGCGGAACTCTAAAGGTAAAATGGCCTTAGAGCAAAGAGAGCAAAAGGAGGCCAGAAATAGAGTATGAAGCCAATGCGACCAAAGGAAGAAATGTAATGCCCAAAAGACACAACAGTCTGTGACAGAAAATAGCTAGGAAAATGACTCCAAGATCGACCAAACGAGTCACAGACCAGGTCAAAGGGTGACCGAAATACAAGAAAAATCTAAAGGATCCTCTGAGGTAACGACAAATGATACAATGATGGATAATCTTTTGAACAAAGGTGTTTCCATTGGCAACCCAGAAAACCTGATTTCTCAATTTGTGAAGTGTGTGTAGACGACCTCTGTGAGCACACTTCTCGTGACATCATCGAACGATTGACTCGGATAACTCATGATTCTTCGGTAATAGTTGGAAGTCTAGGTTGGATCTCCGCAATCTTCCACCAACACGAAGTACTCCTGATTCATCAATAAATGGATTAAGACTGGAAATTGGGCTGTGTTCTGAGACGTAGTTTTGCTTCGTCAGTCAAGGCTGTGATTTTGTCTGTAAATTTTACTTGCTGGGTGGCAGTGATGATGAGTCTTTCTGCTTCATTTACTTCTTCAATGGTGGGATGAAGTGATCTTTTGATGTTTGGAATAAATTATGCGTACGAAATGTAAGATTAATGCTACGATACGACATAACATTTTCCAATTTGATATCTGTTTGATTAACCTCAAAAACACATTATTTGTTGCATCTTTGATCGTGATTGCATTTACTTTCTTGATTTCTGTATCGTTGACTTCTAGTTCGGTTAAGGGCTTTGAATTCTTTCACGTGCTTTCGTCTTGCCAGAGGAATTCTGGCCCATGTATCCACATTTTGATTTTGTTCGCATCTTAGGTAGAAATCCCTCTTGAGGAGATGTCAGCTGGATTGTCAGTCGATTTGATGTACATCCACGCTTCAGGGTCAGAGTAGATGAATGAACAGTCTGGAAACAATTTGCCTCAAAGGATTTGAATCTCTTGGTAGTATTGTGGAGATAGCTCAAAACCACCTCACTGTCGGTCCAGAATACATGTTTGGCATCTTTGATTTGTTCTTTTTTCTCGACAATATTGCAGATTTTCGTGGATAATACTCCTGCTGTCAGCTCAAGCCTTGGTATTGATACGAATTTGATTAGTGCAACACCTGATTTGCTAATTACCAAGGACCAATGGATTTCTCCTTTTTTGTTGATTTGTCTCAACTATGTCACTTGTCCATATCCTCTCTCAAAAGCATGTGAGAAGTGGCTGGATGATTTCTCAACTGGTGTTATGTTATATGGCTGATAACATCGTGGTATGCTGATAAATTTGATATCTTGTCCAATCAGTTGCAATATCCTCTGGAATTTGGTCATCCCAGCCATATTGCATCTTGCACAAAGTTTGGAGGATAAGTCTTCCTTTTACTTAGGATGAATGGTGATATCAATCCAAGAGGGTCATATAGATGCTGCTTATCATGGACAAGATTCCCCGTCTTGTCAGAGATTTCTGCTTCGCTTCTGCCAGATCGAATTTGAACACGTCATCAGTGAGATCCCAGGACACACAGAGTGCCTTGTCAGTGAGTCCACCCAGTAGGGATGCATCCTTGAGTGACGATACAAAATACTCTTTTGGTAGAAAATTGGGCACGGTTTGATTGTTGGTTACGAACTTGAATCCTCCTCGTTTGCATAGCGATTTGACACCCTGTATCATTTCAATGGTTTCTTGATTGTCGATGGCTATTCTTCTGAGTGCATAGCTTGAACAGTTTGGTGATGATCCTGCACCAAAGATGTGGACATTCATTTTGTAGTCGATATGTGTTGAAGTTAGATCGTTGTCTTTCCACCAAAGGAAGCCAAGAAGGGATCGTTGCTGTTCAGGAAGAAACACTTTGTAAAACATAGCTTGGATGTCTGCCATTACTCCAATCCGACCTTGACAAAAATGTGACAGGACTCCAACAATTTGATTGGTCAAGTCCGGTCCGGTTAGCAATTGTTTATTCCATGATTAATTCTGGAACTCAGCTCCACAATCCAGGACGACTCGGATTTCCCCTGGTTTTCGTGGATAATACACTCCATGTTGAGGAAGAGACCAAACTTTCTTGTCATCTGATGACTGAAATCGACCCTTAAACGGTTAGGTAGAACGACACCTCTATTGTTATCAAGACTGAAAACCGAATTAGCATTGGGTTTTAAGAATCTGAGTATCACGGTTTTGAAAAGAGAGATTGAAGGAAAATTTCGTATGTTCTCGTCCAGGTTATTCCACTCACTGATACAAAAAGGAAAAAAGGAAGCACGATATTGTTCGGTTCGACAAAAGGGTGGCACAAAAGGAGGTCTAATCCTACGTCTTCCATCATCGTCATCATCATCCTTCGATCTAGGTCCGAATGGACCTAGGTCGGAAATAAACAATAATAACCCAAAATATCAAGAAATGTGCGCTTTCTCGAGCGTCTAGGGCCCACAGAACACCAAAGTAAAATTTCTGACACGATTTCGTTTTTCGCACGGAAGCAGTGACCTGAAAATAGAGCATCCTGTTGGTCAAAACATAGGAAATTCTTGGGAGTCCATGATAGATCTCTTGAAGGGTTGGGTGGTTGCCCCAATCAAGATTCTGGACTCTCTTCAAAAGGTTTGTATAACAGCCGTCAAGGCTCTTTAGCATGGTGTTTGTCATGGTCCAAGTCCACGAGCCATTTAGAAGAATGGGCTCGACAAGACTTTTAAAAGTTTGAAGTATGAGAGCGTTAGACAAATTACAGTGCCATATCTTGTTTGATTTATTACAAGCTTTCCAAGCTAGACCTTTCCTAATTTTAAAATCGTTTTCAGAGCTGTTAATATGAGAGCCAAGATATTTAAATTTTATCCTTCACAAGTTTGATATTGACACCATTCCTGGAAGTTAAAGGGAGAACATTTCCTGAGGAGCTAATACTAGTGCGGTTTTTCCAGCATTGCAATAAAGACCGACTTGACTGGCCGAAGTTTCAAGTGAGTGAAGAAGACCTTCAAGATTTTGAATAGTCTCAGAAACTCAGGCAAGATCGTCAGCAAAGTCAATATCGGTCAGAAAAAGGCCGTAGTTACGCCTGCGCAGGGGAACTTTGATTTTGATTCCCTTGTCATTAGATAAGTCATCAGAAATTCTTAAAAAATAATCTAAAACAATGATAAAAAGAAAGGGAGCTAAGGTGTCACCTTGTAGAACTCCAGCATGAATGACCTTTGCTTTGGTGGAGACGTAGAGTGCCCTGATGGCTGAAATAATTTTTTCTGGAATCCCGTACACCTTAAGAATTTCAAACATTTTCACATGAGATATGGAATCAAAGGCTTTTTTAAAGTCCACAAAGCAAATAAAAGCATCTTTGTTAAGTTTTCGCATTTCTTCCAAAATACGCCTGATGGCTAAAATCTGTGTAAGAGTACTTCCTTTCCTTCCGAAAACCATTTTGGTTTTTCTTAGAAGAGGATCAAGGACCGGAACGATACGTTTTAAAAGAAGTTTATTGTAAATTTTGGCGGCGATAGGCATAAGAGTGATGCCTCTGTAAATGGATGCTAAGGTCAAATGACCCTTTTTTGGAACTGGAATAATACCGCCAGTTAATTAACCAAGCATAAGGGGGAGTTAGAAACTCAAATGTGTGATTACAAAAATCAAGAAACATCTCCATAAATACGGGATCTTTCCAAAGCAGAGTTGGAATATTATCAAGGCCTTAAGATTTATTATTTGAAAAATGTTTAACACAGTTTGAAAGTTCATCAATTGTAAAAGGAGAAGTTGATATGTCAAGCTCATCAAAAATTTGAGTTAAAGGGAGGGCATTAGCATTTAAAATAGGTTGGTTTCCAAGTAAAGTTTTAAAGTTGTTGAGCCAGTTCTCTTTTCTTTTATCTGGTGAGCCACATTTGAGCTGAATAGAAGGGTGGTCTTTTCGACCTGTTAGATCATTGATCGTTTTCCAAGCGGCCGAGTGTTGATGGCTAACACGAAGATTTGAAATGGTGTTTATCTTACCCTGAATATACATAGATTTAGCGGTGAGGTAGGCATCATCCAGAGCTTTTAGAGCATCAGAGAGGATTTAAGTCATGGTTATTTCTTTCGATAGGTATTTGTTTCGAATGCTCCACGCCACTGGATACACCCTAGAAAGAATGACAGTATGACGTCTTCCACCAGCATCCTCATCTTCATCTTTATCAACCTCCTCCCCCCTCTGGAGAGGAAGGATATTAGAAAGATAAGTTGGCGCAAAGCCATTAATTATCTTATAGAAGAGGATAGGTCTGCGGCTAAGAGCTAGCTCAAGATAAAAATTTTTTCTCTAGATGTCCATCTGAAACATCAAGTTATCGCAAGACAGGCATTGTATTAAATTGATTCGATTTTTTCAGAGAAAGTGGAATTACCGGGACGATTGTATACTACATCTCCATAGTCAAGATGTGGCTTTACATGGGCTTTGTAAATAGTGAGAAATGAGTCCCTGGGGAGAAATTCGCGAAGCCGGTTGATGATACCCATTTGACCTCGATTGGCTTTTTTAATTTTTTCATCAAGATGAGGATCAAAGGCTAACTTTTGATCAAGTATGAGACCAAGATGTTTTTGATGATCTTGAACCGATCTAGGTTTACCCTCCTAGTAAACTAGACTTCAACGGCCTGTTTTGGAGGATCAGGGTTGAAGGACATTTTCCATTGATGAGTCCACTCATTTATCTTCTGCAAGTCACAGTTCAGTTCTTGAGATCTGATCAAGAATCAAGGAAAATAAAGAAGAGTCATCAACAAGTATTTTGATCAAGAAAATTGTATCTTCGGGGAGATCGTTAATATATACCAGGAAAAAGAGGGGTCCCAGAATTGAACCCTGAGGAATACCTGCTGAAATCGGGGTCCATTCAGAGGATTGACCATCAAGAACTAGCCTCTGTGACCTTCCAAATAGAAAATTTTGGATTAAAAGAAGGAGAGAGCCATAAACCCCATATGACTTAATCTTGAAAAGAAGACCTTCGTGCCAAACTCGGTCAAAAGCCTTGGAAATGTCTAAGAAGACACCTCGGTTGTCTAAGGGTGGGTTTGCATCAACATTTTTGAGGATATCATGCGTTATGGATAACAGCTGAGATATACAAGAGTCTCCTTTACGAAAACCTGACTGGGAATTTGTGAAGAGTTGATTCTTCGAAATAGCTGTAGACGGAGTCAAAGATGAATTTTCATAAATTTTACCAAGAATAGGCAAAAGAGACACTGGTCTTTAATTTTTAACTACGCTCTTGTCCTCTCGTTTTTGTATACTGGGACAACGTTTGCTTTCTTCCATTTATCAAGAAAAATACAAGACTCAAGAGAAAATTGATAGATCTTCATAAGAGGCTTAATCAAGGATTCATCGCAAATTTTTATCATCTGGATGGATATGTCATCCCAACCATGAGCTTTGTTTATATTGAGCGCACGGACCAAAGCTAATATTTTAGATACATCTAGAGGAATATTGTCTAATCTATGGTTAGTTTTAAAGTTTTCTTGTGGTAGCACACTATCAGTGTTTATCAAGGAACACTGATTAGCAAAAAATGTATTAAATATATTTGCTTTCTTCGGGATATCAGCAACAAGATTGTTGCTGGTATCTCGAATAGGTTGAATTCTTGGTGTCTTCCTCTTATGAAGAAATTAATTTAGAATAGACCAATATTTCTTTGATCCTATGTTAGCATCGTTAAGGTTTTTAGCTAGACGGGAATAATAATTTTTCTTTGCATCCCTGACCACCCTTCTACATCTACAATCAGTGCCTTTAACTTGATTTCAACGATTATTTCGATCTGGGAGGGATTTATTGGTTTCTAGGCTATATTTCAAGCCCTACTGGACCATTTTTGAACTTTTGGTTCCTCAGATCCTAAGGTCGTAAGGCTTAAGTCTAGCGTTAAAACTCAGAGTTAAAACTCTACCCTTCAAACCTACTTTAGAGCACTTGGAAATCGATTGTGGTTTCAAAACACCCCGGTGGATTTCCTTTTTGTGCCAAGTATTTCGTCACCGATTGTAGATTGACTTCGGGAAAGGAGTTCAAGATCTTCATGTCTCCTCCCATTTTTGACATTATACGCATTATAATCGTCTAATCATCATAATCGTCTTTCTACAATGCATCTGTTATTTGGTAAGTTGCTTTCTCCATCTCTGAGTGGTGATTGAAGTACATACTGAACATCCTCCATCGTTGTCTTTTCTTCCATGATGGACATAAAACTTTTGTGAATCTTCAAAGTCGATACGTTCATTAGACTGGTTTTCGACAAAATCAGTGTTGTACAACGACTCGTACATTTCTCCAACGTCATTTCTTTCACGTTGGTCTTGAAAACGAAGTGATTACTCTTTGATTTTTCTGATATGTCAGTGACGATGGTTCTGTGACATCCAATTGATTGGCTCTTTGTGGGGGATTCTAATGGTCCAACGATGCACCATCCAAGAACGGTGCGATAAGCAAATGGACCTCCATCTTGACTTGGGATGACTTCGATTGGCTCGATAGCTTTGAGGCAGCCTGCACCGATAAGAAGCTCGACAGGTTGATTGTCATTGTCAGGCAAGCTATCTTTGATTTTGCTCAGGTAATCCCATGCTCTAAACTTGGATTTGGTGGCGATCTCATTTATTTTTGGTCGACTGGTAGATCTTCTCTTGAGAATGCTTTCTTGACAGTGATCGTTTGGTTGCTGTTTAACGCTCTGACACTCAGCTCCTTGACGACGGTAGAATTGACTTCACCAGTTCCATTCAATGTGGTGATTGATAGGAGGTGGTACGTCCTTTGATGTTCATCCGGTCAACCAAGGTATTAGCAATAAACGCTTGGCTGCAGGGGTCAAGCATTAGGTGTGTCTTTCTGATAAGGGATCGTCTGCATATTTGGTGCAGATGGGAACCACACACATAACTTAATGACAATTGGTTGCACGACAAGTTTTTGTTTTGGTCTTAGGTTGTTCTGTGTCTGCCTTCATATCTTTGGTATCTTTGTCCATCTGATGATCGGATTTTCCTTGGTCCTTGGTATCAGTTTTACTCTGATTTCTATGGTCTGAATTGTCTCCATCAGCATGTGTTGATCGATCGTCTCTCTTGGTCGAACTTGGTAGAAATTTGAAACCGTCGAGGATAGTTGCATGATTGGTTCGACATACTTTACAGGTTTGTCGCTCTGTGCACGTTTGGGCGTTGTGATCATGAATCATCTTTTGGGGACATCCAAAACAAAATCTCTTCTATCTTATCACAGGAAAAAAATTTCTATTTCCAAGGTTGGAAGTTAAGTTTTCTTAGTTGGAAAAAAGATAAAATCCAATGGAAAATCCAACCTGGAAATGTGGGACACTCTCCAAGGATGGAAATTTTGCATTTTCCATGGGTTGAAATTTTCAAAAATTCAGGTTGAAAAAAGCCAAAATCCAAATTTAACAAGGTTGGAAATTTTTTAAATTCAGTTGGAAAAAAGCCAAAATCCAAGCTAAACAAGGTTGGAATCTTCGAAAATCCAGGTTGAAAAAAGCCAAAATCCAAAAGGTGATGACAGAGATGTGAAAAAAGAGATCTTAAACAAGGTTTTTGTTTTTGTGAACAGTCAATCGCTTGCCTAGGCTCGATGGCTCCTGGTCAATCTCTCATTATTGTTCGCACAGATACGTGGTTGATCTTAGATCACTCACACAGCTCAGCAGGGCACCATTTGAAACTATGACATAAGTACCTTATGTGCTTCACTGTGCGAACTCACTGCGATTGGCCGAGGCCGCTCCGAAGGGACGGAAACTTTCAGCTTGACTGCTCACATTAAAGCCTAATATCTAGGTTAGCTATACATCAAAACAGTTTTGCGCGAAAAATCGCTTGTGGTTTTCTCAAAGGACCCGCGCAGAAAATGGTACATAAACGTAATTTCCACATGGATTTTTAACGTTTTCCAAACTGTTTGGAGAAACACAAATTTTCAACCCAAAAAGTCTAGTTTTCCAATCGAAAGAGGTTCAATTTCACAACAGTGTAATTTCCACATGGATTTTTAACGTTTTCCAAACTGTTTGGAAAAAAACAAAAACAGAGATGAAATATGCATAGTTGAGTGGATCTCCATCGTACGATTCGACGTCCACACGTGGTGCCTCTTGTTTTTTCAGAATCACGGCGATCTTGATTCGGAACTATGGCGCAAAAGTGAAAGCGTTCTGTAAAATACATCGCGGACTTACGCCTCTTCTTTATCCCTTTTCACCTGTACATAGTTTGTTTTCCGTGAGGTTTCTGTTATGCACAAAACTGTACATGCTCGAAAATCAAAACAAACATGGCGTCACAAAAAGTAGTTGTGCTGGAAGCATTTCTCAAGGACGTATATGCTAACACGAAGAAGAATCTCTCTAAGAAGTTGAGAGACAATAACACCATTAAGTCAAACGCAGCCAACCCATATGATCGGGTTGTAGTTATTGGAAAGGTTCATATTTGGATTTTCGAACGACTCTTCTTCTTAAATACTGATGACACTACTCCTCGTCACCACCACCTGCATGCTGATGCTACTACTACAACAACTGCAACCAAAGTATTAAACATTCCTCGTAACAGAAATTTCATGGTGAATTCTATAACTGATCTTCAGAAATATTTTCCGATAGAATCGATATTGAAATTCCATTCGTCCGGAGATGTGACTTTAATTACGCCGTGGATGAAGCTAGCAGCCGACATGGGTTTGAAATTTTTGGATGGATCGCACGGCACATTTGAAGAGGGATACTTAGTTATTCCATTAATGGAGATACCTGAAAGCAATGATGTAATGATCTTTGTACTATCAAATGGGTTTGACTTTAACGATGAAATCCCAGAATGGGTCAAGGATAACACTCTTGGTAACTTGTTTTTAAAATGCGACCCAACAATTATGAGAAGAACACCTGGAATAGGAACTGTTACTTTATCTGTCAAGGACCAGGATGAGTCTTTGATCGTACGTGAGCAGCCATTGAATTGTGGCGATTTTCTCAAAGTACGCTCTGAATACCTTCAAATTCTTGGCTTTTTCCGCGCATACGACCAACCAAACTTTAATTCTGTTCGGTTCAGTAAACCAATTCAGAAAAATGCAAACAATGCCCTCTACGAAGTAATCCATCAACCGTGTTTTAAAGGGAACATTGCAAGAATTTCTAGTAATGGATTAAATGTGCACCACAGTGTCACAGTCAATTTTGACAAAGTTGACGAGAACAAATTTGGAACCTTAAACATTCAATTTAAAAATGCGTGCTTTAATTTTCTTGGTTTTCTAACTCATGAAGTTGCTGTTTAGTAATATTTATGACATGCTATTTATGATATTCATAGTATTATTGTGGTGGCAAAATGTTAGATGTGCTACAGTACCGTAAACAGCCATAACTTGCAACACGGACTTAACTGTTTTTAAATTATTTGAATGCGTTGATTTTGCTTCAACCTCTGGAATACTATTTTGAACATTCCTTGAAAAAAAAGAACGAAAACGTAGCAATCTGAGGAGAAAACGTCTGTGTTGCATGTTGTTGCCGTTTACGTTATTTTATTGAAATCAGAGTTTGTGAAAAAACACTTGTTACTTGTGACTTTTAAGGAACATGATGATTTAACATTAAGCTTTTTTCCACCAATAATCATGGCTGTCAAATCAATTTTTCAATAACTGCTATATATATGATAGGGAAAAATAGTACAGAATTATCATGAATATCTAGATGTATAGATGTGTTTTTATTTTGTTGGTTTTTAAGTTCTTATATTTTTTATCATTTTAGTTTATTGCAAGTTTGGCAGGTAGTTAGAGCTTATCATAATTTAATGAAGTTGATCAAACTTTGTTTTTTAACAAAATGTGTTTTTAAATATTACCTACCTACCTGCCTACCTTGATTATATTATGTTTTAAGGTCCCAAATTAGTTCTGATAGCCATTTTTTTCTAGATTGTTGTGACACCATTAGTGCACATTCAATCCATTTTGATTAATTTGAATTATCTGTTTTTTTGTATGATCAGAAATCCCAGGCGTACTTTTCGAAAATCTCCATCATTCTTAAATTTTTTTGAATTTACCTTTGATATTACTGGTTTTGCGCGTATTATAATTTTCGCACAGATGCCTAAAAATGCACGAAATTTAATGCGGTGATTATGCGCAATGCATTTTTCCTTGGTCAAAATGTGCAGATGTTATTTTAGTGTTTATTGAGAGTACATTTATCTTTTAGAACATATATGTGGTTTATACCAGCGACATTTAAAATAATATTTATACGTCATATTTTATTCATTTAACACGAGTAGATTCCCATCTTTTTGTATTTTATTGAGAAAAGTGAAAACATATTGAAGATTTTAACAAAAAAATAAAGTTTATTTAGCCATATTGATATTTTTAGCAAAAAAGTGATGTTTATTTAGCCATATTGATATTTTTAGCAAAAAAAATGTTTATTTAGCCATATTGTTATTTTTAAAACTTTTTTAGGACAAATTTCTTCATTTTATTCATAAGATAGAAAACATTTATTATTTATTTTAGCTATGTTGTTATTTTTAAAAGGAACATTATAAACAAGATGGTGCTTATTTGTTCATGAAATAGAAAGATATAAAATCAGCTACAATTATAAATCTTTAAATCTTTGTTTCTATTTGGCTGTACTTTTGATAAAGTTGGTACACCCAGCCAAGTATGGATTCAATTCACAGCTCTCGCCTGTACTTTTTGCTTTTTTATTTTTGCTCACGTAGTCATAATTTGAAAGAATGCTTGTGTTTACTTAGGCACGAAATAATGGTTGCTAGACATGTTTTTTATAAGAAAATGGGCCGAATTCGATCTTTTTTTATAAGCACGTCCCCAATTACTTAGTTATTAGCTTTTTTGTGTTTGAGCAAGAAATTTTGGTTGCTAATCGGAGCCCGATTTTCAAAAAGAAAAAAGTAAGCAAATTTCAGCCAAAAAGCAGCTAAAAAGGGTTTTTTTGGACTGTGGAAATTGAATCATTAATTTTTTTCTTATTTTTTGCATGAACATAGGGTAAGCTGATTCTCTCAAAAAATTTTTTTTGGCTTTAAAACTAATCTTTATCAATGAGAATAACTTTTTATAAGCATAGATCAATGTTCTTAACCGAAATTTTCAGTTTTTTTAGACGAGATAGATGTTTTTGATTCATGAAGTTGTAATTACACCCCTGTCTCAGTGACCCGGTTTTTAGCCAGTGAGGATAAAATGAAGGACTCAAATGCCAATGGGGACGGAAAATCCCTTGCTTTTAATGGGTGGGGATTTTGAATTCTATTGTTCCCAACTCAAAAAACCAGTGGGGATTTCCCAAAATTTTAGTGTTTTCCTAGTGGGGATGAGGGTTCAGTGTAGTTTTCCAATGGGGATGGAATTTCAGGGTATTTTTCTCACAGGGGACGAATTTGGGGCCAATTTTTCCAGTGGGGATGGGGTCCCACCGGTCTGTGATACGGGGGTGAGTAATTTGAAAGAGTGTATTTGTATTTAGACGTGAATTTCCGTTGCGAGATGTGTTTTTTGTAAGAAAATGAGCAAAATTATATTTTGTTCTCCAGATAACCAGGTATCGCTTGTTTTTTTTTTCGAAACAAAGGGCAAAAAATACAAATCTAATAAGTAAAATAATCCTAAAACTCTGTTTTGATATGATTTGCATTAGAATTTGGCTGTACTTTTGATAAAGTTGGTACACCCAGCCAAGTATGGATTCGATCCACGGCTCTCACCTGTACCTTTTTTTTTCGAAACAAAGGGCATAAAATACAATGATGTCTCAACTTTTTAAAACAATAAAATAAGGTACTAGGCTACAATTCGAAAAAAACTCTAGAATACAATTTCGAAAATGGTAAAATGTTAATCTTCACTTCCAGATTCTTCATCTGTATCATCAAAGATAATAGGTGGATGGGATTCATGCATTGGACATGACTTGTTCCTCTTGTTATGTCCCGTTTGGTTACAAGCTGAGCAAGTGATGCTGGTTTTCTTCTTTGAAGACATGATGGAAGCAGTAAACTTAAATTGTTTGGTACGTAAAATATGTATGATTGTGCGGAATCGTTGTGTGTCCATGTTAGTGTGAGAGAGCTCAGTTTGTTTGATACGTTTATTTAAATGCTCACCAGCATTTGTTGAAAAGTAGCCATAACCCCAATCGAATAGGTGCATGAAGAGTTTCATTAGGTCACTAACATGATTCCTCAGGTAATGGAGATATGGCATCTTATCCACGACTTTCTTTGGAGACTGGATTAGAAAAAGCTGAACAAAGGCTTCTACTCTTCTTTGAAACGATTCTATTCTTGTTTCGTCAGCATGGGTAGCTCTGAGATCCCTAAAAAGAAATAATTTGTACGTTTAGCGATTGTTTTTTCTAAATTCATTATTAGAATTTTAATAACTGTATACTACGGGTCTCTATTGAATTTTCTGAAAGATACTTGCTCTTCAAAATTCTCAAAGATTGGGTTAGAATAAACACCTTTAACATAAAATCAGAATTAATTATATCAGCAAAAATTTGAGAAAAGATACCTTGCAATATCACTAAATGCATTATACAACTTCAATATACTTCTCAATGAATTCGTCTTGTTAGAATTCCAGGATTGATTGAGCTCTTCTACAAAGACATTCAAGAACGTATCGATATTTTGTTCCATTAATTTGCAATCGTTGCCAATCATCTTAAGTGTGTCAGATCCATCGTACGATTTATTTTTGCTATGGGAAAACAAAATTAAACTCTAAAATCTCGAATTTTAATTATTATACACCTTTTTTATAAGCACAGGGTAAATTTTTGTGAGCCTCGTTATGCTAAGTATTCCAAGATTTGAGCCTGGGTATGCTTATAAGTGTTATATGCTTATAAAAAACGTGTAGTTATAAAATTTAAAATCCTGTGCTGGCAGAAATTTTCATTCAAAAATATCCTTGTTCAGCAATGCATTGTAAATAATGGTATCACAAAAATAGCTGATAAAAGTATTTTCTTTAAAACAATAACTACCTATTATGGTAGGATTCAATTTGGAAAGCAAGATAAGTGCAACCGATTTTTCTCAAAGCTACTGGGATAAGGTGCGTTTGATTTCTTTTGGTGACCGTTTGATGTAGAAATTTCCAGAGATAGCGATGGTGGGCCAATATCATATGTAGAGCACAAGGTGGAGTTAATTCGACAATAGTTCCTTTGAATAAGACTGGTGCCTGAAAAAAAGAAAAAAGGGTTATCCATAATCCGGTACTCTTCTGTGCTTAATTGTAGGAGGAGGGGGTCTGATAAGCAGGCGGGTGGACACTCTGGTAGAAAAATCATAAAATGGGGTGGGGGTCATAATTAAGGGATATTGGAGTGATTTTGGTGGGAAAATTAAGGTTTTTGACACCTTTGCGAGAAAAGTCAATTAAGCACAGAAGAGTAATCCATATACCTTAAGGAAACTAGTTTTTGTGGTAATTAATTTTTGCGGAACTAATTTTTGTGGGAATTAATTTTTGCGTTTTTGGGTGTCTATCGAAAACATTAGTCCCGCAATATGCAGTTTTGTCAAATAATTTCAAATAACCCTAGGAAAATGAGAAAACTTTAGCAAAAAGTGGGTGTCAAGCGTGAAAATTAGTTCTGCGAAATATAGATATTTTAGACCCTCTTAGCAGGGAAATAAGTTCCCTGAAAATTAGTAAGCGTGAAAATTAAACCTTTTCTGTACAGCAAAATTATATTGCACCTACCCATTGAGCAAAATGATCTGATGTAAACTTTTTGTAGATTTGACTACCTTTGTCTGGGCAATTGCCCAACTTCTCAAGGGCTTCTTCTCCTCGTGCTATCATTTTCTTGTACGATTGCGACTGACCAACTTTTGGTTGCAGAGAACACCATTCTTTACTATTTAACTCACAATGAATACATCCAAATGTGTGAGTACACTGGCACTTTCCCAACATTTCTTTTGTAAAACTTAAATCAGTAACACTTATTACTACAATATTAAAATGTTCTTTTTCATCACCAACAGTTAAATCTACACCATATTTCACCAAATCTGTAAGCTCGTTGTAAATTCTTGAGACATGTGTACGCAAAGTTTCCCGTGACTCCTTTCCTCTCCATAAGGTAGAAATAAACTGTCCATATGGACATGTGATTAGCTCTTCAATGTTTAGTACACTGAATGATGTCTGTTCAGTCGGGTATTTTGACGCTGCTCGGAAGTTGTCTCCAGTGTCTCTCAAAAATATGGTTTTTTTGTGACTATCAAAATTGTGGTACAGGTTTTCATCTTTTGAAATCAAAAATTTTCTGATTTTATTTTGTCTTTCAATAGAGAAAAACTTCATTTTTGAAAAAAGATCATTACATGAAGCAATCATTTGAAGTGTCTCAGTAACTGTACAAAAGTACCCCATACATTTACAATTGCTTTCACTTTCATGTATTGGGGCAATATTTCCAACATTCAACTCATTCACATATGTTTTCACATTTTTGTAAGAAGGAATATTAACAGATTTTGCAGCAAGGATGGTACGAATATTCCCATAGCCTCGTTGAGAAATATCAGCTTTCCCAATGAGCATCTCAGCTGTATCCTTCTCGTTCAAAGTTTTTGGTTTAGTCTTCAAATTAAGTTTTGAAATAATTCGACAAAGGTAATCTTCATTAAGTTCCAAAGCTGATTCGATTACATCTGGACACTCAGTGATGAGATGTTGAACAAATGCTAAAAGGGAAAAAGAAAGGTTAAAAAATAATTGCCAAATAATTAATTTACTTAAAATAAATTAATAATAAATTAATAACTTCAGGCAAACAAAAAAAGGTTAAAGGAAATTTAATTTTTTCAATGGTTATGTCAATTTTGACCGGTGGAATTGTTTCTATTTTCAATCAACTAATTACGTTAACTTAAAAAAGGTTTTACGCGCGCTTCACGCAAATTGGACATCAGCCTTAACATCACCCTTGTGTTCTACTTTTCTGACCTTAAAGAAAATTATTGAAATATTGGGTTGCTTGAACTAATAACTACCTCGTGATTCAGAATTTGTACCTATTTTGGGAGAGTTAAAAAAATATATATATATTTACACTTTTCATCGCCAAACGACACATACTTCACAACATTATGAATGACCTCATTGCGGGCTTTGATTGCTTTAGGACATAAACTGCTGGTCGGTCCAGCGTTTCTTTTCCTGATATTCAAAATGTTTTTCATAAGTGGTTGGGACTTGATTAATTGAGCATGGTTTGTATCATCACCACCATCATCCTCACTTATCTCACCTGGACAATAACCTTCAAGATGCTCATCAAGCTCGGCAACCAGCTTACGTTGTACATCAGTTCTTTGCATACCGAAAAATTCAAAACCAGACCAGTTTTTTTTCGTGCGAACTGCTTTAGCCTTATCTAAAAAGTTGGAAAGGCATGTACTAATTATGAATGATTCTTCACATATTTCATCATGCTCAGAAGATATGACATATTTTGGTTTATTATCTTCTTCCTTGATTTTCAGATTCACGGTCATCATCTCTCCGCTAACAAGCTTGATAGTGCGTAATGCATGATAACCTGGCTGGAGATAAATTTTCTTGCTATCTTGCTTACGGCCTGTATTTTTAATAAACGCAGGGTGGTCTTTTCTAATTCCCCACTCAACCACATCCAGCCAATTTGAAGTTCTTGACATACCTGATGAAGTGGCAAAAATTGAATCACCTGTAGATGATGAGCTCACATTATCAGCATCACCGCTGTCAACATTATTCTCTACTGCTTCTGAGGCTTGTTTAGAAATTATTTCAGCTGCTTTAACTCCATCAACATATTCATCTTTGTAAAAACCATAATAAGAGTTGCCGACAATCTTACCCTTGATTTCCACTTTTAAATAACCCAACATTTTCTTGACTGCCGTTGTCGAAGCCTTACAATTAAACGTCTTCTCTTGAACACTTTCTACTTCATCGTCTACTAAAACAGTTTGAAAAGCTTGATTACAAATAGAGGTGAGTTGAGAGTAGATTGATGTACTTCAAAAAATATCTCATAATTGCCAAAAGTTCTTTTGGAAATGAATTTGTTGCGGTATTTCATTGTACCATGCGTTGATTTCCATCTCAAATCATTCACTGATTCCCCGATATTGATGATTCCAGCCCATTTAAAAAGTTTTTCCATTATTTTGTAATATTTTGACTATAAAAATAAAAGGTGTGGATTTAATGAAAACAGCCATGATTAGAGAGAGATTTTCTTACCCAGCGAGGTACACATCACCTACTTGCTCAGTGTTGATGTTGTGAAATATGAATCGGCAGCCATTTTGAATCTACCAAGAAAAGTGTTCTGTCAACATTGCAGAACACAGAAATGAGAAATAACATACCTCCAAAAAAATCATGTTTTAACTACTTTCCCTTCAAGAAAATGCAACCTACTCATTCAAAATGAAAAGTAGGATAGTTGAAATTGGTAATCTCAAAAGTAGCTGTTGTGAATATAGAAATAACGTTCAGGAAAAAGCATCTTTGAAAAAATCCCCCGAGGGTATAGAAAAATCCCCCGAGGGTATAGATTGCAAAAAAATCAACTTTATACAGTCATAAACCAAAGTAAACTTGAAATGTTTTGGTTTTTCCGCAGCTCCATCTATCATCTTGAACGAGAGAGTCTATTTTACAGAAGGATCACCATAGAAACAGCAGTAAAGGAACCAATCATAAGAGGACTAGAAAGAAAACACGAAAGCGCGGGAAACAAACTTCCAAACGCGCAAGCAAGCGTAGGCGGGGAAAGATCGCCGTGAATGCAAATAGCAGATCGTTCGTCGACAGCAGTTCAGGAGATGTCCTTTTTGGTGACGTAAGTAGTGATTAAGTCTCCATGATATCATCCATTGATGAAGCCTGAAGTGGTAAGCTTGAACGGTTCGGTGTTAATTGATGTCATGGAAGGACGTGGATGTGATATCGCAGTTGGGTTCTGCTTGGCTTGATGCATGTAAGTCGATGGGTACAACTTTGTCTGTTTGGAACATTGAGATGCCGCAGGAGGCTCCTGCATGGCTTGGGCATTGACGGGTGATTGGTACGTCCTTGACTGACCAATGTTGAATGTCGCCTCCGGCGGCTCATGATATCATCCATTGATGAAGCCTGAAGTGGTAAGCTTGAACGGTTCGGTGTTAATTGATGTCATGGAAGGACGTGGATGTGATATCGCAGTTGGGTTCTGCTTGGCTTGATGCATGTAAAACGATGGGTACAACTTTGTCTGTTTGGAACATTTAGATGCCGCAGGTGGCTCCTGCATGGCTTGGGCATTGACGGGTGATTGGTACGTCCTTGACTGACCAATGTCGAATGTCGCCTCCGGTGGCTCCTGTAAGGCTAGTTTGATTGACGATAAGTGTCTCCTTGATGGATCGAAATTGATTGATGACGCAGGTGGCTTCTGCATGGCTTGTCTAATTATTGAAGGTTGGTGCGTCTTTGGTTGATCAAAGCGTGACGCCGCAGGTGGCTCCCGCATGGCTTGTCTGCTGATTGGCGATAGAGTCTTTGATGGATCAATGATTGTTGGTGCCGCAGGTGGCTCCTGTTTGGCTTGACTTATGTTAGTTTGATCTTCATTCGATGTTCTTGTACAAAGCACACCAATCCTTGCTATCTGACGTTGTAGTTTTAGTTTCTTTGTCATTTGAGCATGGTCATATTCTTCTTCAATGAATTTTGATTCTGCGAGTAGTTCGGCTCGTTTGATAGCAGTTGATTAGAAAGCTGACTACGTCTCGATCTTGGTGGATCCTGACTGGGTGGATTTTGACAACTTGAAAACCATTGAAGAGCTTGAAGAATGTGACGATCGTAAGGATTTAGGTGACCTTGATGATCGTGGTAATTGCAAAGATTTACTTGATGATGCAATGCTTCTCTCTTCTTCTTGACGATTTAATGTCTATATTTTGTCGTAAACTGACTGTTTTACAACATTGATTTGATCATCAACTGTGGTAAACCAATACTGGTCTTCAGCCTTTTCGTGTGGGTCGAGTAACTCGTTCAGCTCATTGTGAGTGCCCTCGAAAGTTAATGCTGTCTCGTTGTACTGTTGAAGTCGACTTTTAATAAGACTTTGATCCAGCAGGGTTAATGTTTCCATCATAGACTTGCCTCGTTTCTCTAATCTGTTGACAAATCCTTTTCGTTCGGCAAATAAGTGTTGAATACGTAATTTCTTAACCTTCTTGGTTTGTTTTCTTTCTCTCTTCGGGTAGCGACGTGTTGAAGCTGTTACACTAAGCAAAAACAACCCTGTTCATCATCTTGAGATGGTATGCTCTCTTTTTCATCAGGTTTCTCGACAATTTG
The DNA here is from genome assembly GCF_902728285.1 of Clytia hemisphaerica. Classification (NCBI taxonomy): domain Eukaryota; kingdom Metazoa; phylum Cnidaria; class Hydrozoa; order Leptothecata; family Clytiidae; genus Clytia; species Clytia hemisphaerica. The sequence continues at coordinate 104,440 of NW_027104098.1, read as the reverse complement.
GGTCCCTGCACGACTAGCATCTCCCTCATCTCTGGGTTGATTGACTTCTATGGCGGTCCGGTCAACTTCTATGGCGGTCCAGTCAACATCTGTGGTGGTACAGTCAACATCTTTGGTGGTACAGTCAACATCTCCATCTCCATTGTGAACTCCGACGAGTTCTAGGGGACGATCGACATCGTCTCCACTCATTCTTATGTTTCACTTTGTGGAAGCCCAAAACAGTGTGGTGTGTCTTTTACACTGGTGAAAATAATTTTCTTCTATCAAGTAAAAAAAACCTCAGGGAAGAATATATTTCTCTTCCGCGGAGCAAGAAAAATATTATTGATCAAGAAAACAAGAAAAACAATTTTAAGAAAAAACTCTTAAATCATAAGAAAAATAAACTCAAAGTAAGAATCATTTTCTAAACTGGTGAAAATAATTTTCTTCTAAGAAGAATTGTATACTTCTCTCAAGAGAATTTTTCTCTTCTGCCCAGCAAGAATATAAGAAGGCTTTTCTTCAAGCGAGTAATTTTTTCTTGAATATTTAGTGCATTTTTCTTTTCGAAATTTTCTTCGGTAAAAAATTATTTTCTACAATGCTTATTTGTCTTATTGTTGTCGAAACAACAGTAGCTGCTCATTTTAGTTCAAGGTCAATTCAATTAATATTATGAATTTCTGTTGTATTCTGTATTTGTATCTTTCACTTTAATTTTAATGTAACTGACTGAAATACTACATGATTTTAGTATAAAATGATTTAATATTTGGCAGCTCCACGTCATCAACAGTAATTGTTAAAATCGGTCAATTGATAGTTACAAAAAGCTTTCATCTCTTTAGCCTCGTCAATCTGAAAAACAATCAAAATGAGCATGTTAAAATTTACTTGTTTTGGAACCTGGATTGACCTATGAGTAGAAACGAGAGCCACTAAAGCTAATACGATAGATATAAGCAGGAATTCTATAAACAAAGTAAAATTAATCAGATGAAAATACACCAAAGATTCGAAAGTGCATGGCAAAAGTAGTTTTTACCTGCTTTGAATGTGGGTAACTTGTGGTAGCTTGGATGCTTTTTTGGCGTTATCTGTTCTATGATCGTCACTTTGTTTTCTGTCAGCTGCGTCCAGTTACCATCGGTTGTCCTGAAAAAAGGAAAAGAGAGAACGACAAAGAAACTTCGATTTTTTTAACCCTGATCTTAATTGAAGCTTGAAGCAAGGACAAAAAATATACAAATATGTCTTACGTATTTTACAAACAACAAACAAATCTGATGAAACATGATGTTTTAAGTCATTCGAGTAAAAGGATAACCCGCCAGAAGGCTGACAAGCACAACAAAATTAGCACCCGCCATAAGGCTAGCAAGCACTGAATTACGTTTACTCAAATAGAAAAAATTTGATAATTTTATTTGTAAAAGTTTTAGGTCATTCGAGTAAAAGGTTAACCCGCCAGAAGGCTGACAAGCACAACAAAATTAGCACCCGCCATAAGGCTAGTAAGCACTGAATTACATTTACACAAATGGATAAAATTTCATGATCTTAATGGTAAAGGTTTTAGAGATTTTGGGGCATTGGAATGAAAGGTTAATCAATGAGACACAAGCACAACAAAATAAGCACCCGCCAGTAGGTTGGCAAACAATCAATAACACTTATTAAACAAGAATAAAATAATGAAACTGCTTAACTAGAATTACCTCTAGGGCTCTAGGGGAACAGATTTAAGATTTGGCCCCTAATATGTATACAAATTTTGAAATCATAAAGGAAAACTAAAAAAAATATTCTTACCATTTTCAAAAGTCTTCCGATCACACCACATATAAATTTTTAAGAGAGAGATATTACGCTCGTATTACACTTTTGTAAATTCGCATTTGCTGGAGCCACGCTTGGCTAATTCAATTCAGATAAATAGAGCTTTTGTTCAAAAGCCACAATAGAAATAAAAAAATGTTTTAATTCCATTGTGAAGGCCTCAGGAATATTTTGAAGAAAAAATTACTTTCGATAACTTTTCAGAAGAACTTTTTTCTTGAGAAAAATTCCAAGAAAAAATTTCTTTAGAGAACTCAAGTTTTCTTCTCATAAAGAAATCTTTTCTTTGAGTTTTGATCTGAAAAATTTCAATAATATGCTAAGATTAATTTACTCGTACAAAGTTTTTCCCATAGATCAATAAGAATGTTTTTCTTTAGGAGAGAAATGGTATCTCTAACAAGAAAACCTATCTCCACTAAGAAAAGTATTTTCACCAGTGTAAAAATATTTGAAATAAAGTAAAAAAAATAGCTAAATTCCTAATTTCGGAAATCCGCCAGTTCCGGATTAAAAGGGCCAATTCCGGAATACAGTAAGGAAAACAATGCAGAACTCTAAAGGTAAAATGGCCCTAGAGCAAACAAAGGGCAAAAGGAGGCCAGAAATAGAGTATGAAGCCAATACGACCAAAGTAAAAATGTAATGCCCAAAAGACACAACGGTCTGTGACCAAAAAATAGCGAGGAAAATGACTCCAAGATCGACCAAACGAGGCACAAACTAGGTCAAAAGGTGACCAAAATACAAGGAAAATCTAAAGAATCCTAGAGAATCTAGTACCAAAAAAATGTACAAAAATGGGAAAATTACAAGTCAAAAATTATAGTAGAAACTTACTGAAACATAAGCTCCAAAGCACTGTGTATAGATGGCTCCACAGGAAATATCAAAATGTATATCAAGTAAATCCAAAATGAATCAATTCAATTTGCTCTAAAATGTTAACTATGTAAAAATTCTCCGACGAGAAGTGAAAATGGAGTTTCTACAAACTCCTGAAAACGTCTACACGTACTCATAACAATTACTAGATTGCATCCGCCAAAAGCAAAAAAGGGCGAGATGAAAATCGAGGAAATTTGTGCATTGGAGCATTAAAAACTAATTAAATAGCGCTTCGTCGTGCAAACGTCATGATTATTACTCTCTCATTTGACCGAAATTCAATCCCACAATCCTTTTCGTCTTAATTCAAAAGTCGTGAAAGTTATCACTCTTTCTTTGTAATTGAGTGTAATTTGCGTGTAAGCGTAATAAACGCAAAGGGTGATGAGATTGAATTTCAGTCAAACATAAAAATCAATGTCTATTTTTAGATTCGCGACGGTATGCTATTAAACATTAAAAGGCGATATCATACGCTAATTCCCAAATGGGAATATAGCTACCAAAACAACATACGTCATACTATATACACAAATATGTGAAGTCTCTTGGGGCCAAAGTTATCATGGCCACAACAATAGCAATACAAATAAGCAGCAGCTAACATCATGCTGAAAACCGCCATATTTAAAAACGAGCAATGTTTACAAATGCTTAGTTACGTCTACCTGGACTCGCGGACTGACAAAACGTTAGATTTTATCTTAGCGAGTGAGTCGATCTCTAGAATATTCAAATATGTTCTAGAAGTTTCTATAGCACTTTCGTTTTCTAATTTTTTTTCCACACCACCGCCGCCGCCGTTAAAGCCTATCGTAATACTCTTGTCTCCCGAATAGACGGGGGGTCCGAATAAGCAGGTAGGAAAATTTTCTAAATTCTAATAAGCGGGGGGGAAGGAATATGAAGGGGTAATATGAAGACAGAATTTTTTTGAACTGATATCAATTTAAACAACACAATAGAAACTTTAACAAATGAACACGTAAAATAAGAACCAATATTAACAAAAAGGAAAATCTTAACAAGTTTAAGGTCTATCTACCCTGTAATGAAATATTAAATTATTCGAATATAATTAAAGGGGAGGGGGGCTCTTAATAAGAGCGGGGGGATGGATTTTTTTCGCTTAACAATTAGCGGGGGATATCTATTCGGGAGACAAGAGTACTTTCGCTATGCGAAATTAACAAATGGAGTTCTTTTGTACAAGCACTTAATGTAATAATAAAACAGTGACTTTTAATGGATTATGATTTTACCTTAGATATGACGCACGGCCAAAGAACTTTCACCGTTGATAAAACACTGATCTACACACACAACTCTGGATTGGATGATGATGTTCATCATTACAAACCAACAAAACCCATAACAGAGGAACAAGAATGTAGACCGATACGAACTGGTCCAAGCATTACGAAGACTGTTGCTGACTTTAGAGAAAGATCGTTACAGTATTTTAAGGAAAACACAGTCGCAAGGGAGCGACATTTTCCGCCATCATTTTATCTAAAAAATCGAATCATCAGGGATTGGTTAGAAAAACTGGACGAAATGAAAATGTTCAAAGATGTGAAATATTTGACACCTTACAATCCACGACACCATTTGTACATCATGGGGCTGGATGATAAGGATTGTGATGAAATCATAACAGCAAAACATAAATCGTATGATGACGTCATTCTGGTTGTTGATTTTGATCGTCACCTGTTGATGGTATGTTCTATCATCACTTCAAATGATCGAGAAACTCTGTATCAAGGAATACAAAAACTTAACGACGTCACAAAAACAATTATCCATGTAGCCAGTGACGTCATCAAAAACAATTACGTCACCATTATGTCGGTCCCAGTTTTCCTTGACGTTGACGCGCACACTTTAAAGCTATATTCAATATTCAATGACAATTTTGTTAGTTGCAGTGGAATGTTGGTCACTAAAAACGATTTAAGTTGCACACTCAAGTTACAAACCAAATTGGAAAGCTTCTGTAGAAAAGCTTCAAGTGAGATGGCATCTTTTAAAAGACAAGGGGTCTGTTCAAGAGATCTCACTTTTCTCAATTCGTTGTGCGGGCAAATAATGAGTTCAATGGCCTCCACAACACAATATCTGCCGAAGATATCGGAAAATGTTCCAGAAAAGATCGACACTATCCTTCTAAACCATAATCAAATCAACCTCATCAACGACCCAACGAAATGGAAGATCATCAAAGGACCATTTGGCTCTGGTGAGATTTTCTCTATTTCTTCTGAAAACTTTAATTTATTTTAGAATTTCTGGTTGAATATATGGTTAAAATTTAGCATGCGCTACCGAAATAATCAATAGTCACTCAGAAAATCTTTCGCGACATTTAATGAAAACCTAAGGTCTCAGTACAAATCCCTGTAAATTCCCTGTAAAGTCTCAGCACAAATCCCTGTAAATTCCCCTGTAAAGTCTTCAAATACGATTTTAAAGCTTTAATCTAAACGGAGCGGATGAGAAGTAGATAGTACGGATGTAAAGGTGATTTTTACTACACAATTCTCTTCGCGTAATTTTTTTGTCTTTTTTTTTCAAAGTTTACAGACCGACTTACTGTCGTTTTGTATAAGTTTCCCATTTCCGGAAAAAGACTTCAGGTAGTTGAAAAATGAGCTTTGGAAGGTAGGCAAAATCATGAGTAAGCACAAAATTTTCTGTACCTTTAGAAAAAAACCCTTTCCAACCTTATGCTGTTATCCCGGAAAAGTAACAAAAATCTTTATGTGGAAATGGGAAACTTAAACAAAACGACGGTAGATTATCTTTTAATTAGCCTGGGTATCAAAAATAATCCACATTTATAAAGGCTCATTTCCATCGGCCATTTTGTATAGAAATGAACCTGTACCTTCATTTTCATTTGTTTTCCTTTTTTTTGTAATGTTATCGAAAACCCCGTGAAAATTCTGCTCAGTGACTCGGCGCGAATTAACCAATCAGATGCACTCGCATATGCAGGAAAAAACATTCCCGTAGACGAGTTAGTTGGACCAGACAAACAAGAAGACAATAGACAAGATTATAAATAAACTAGACTGTGAAATAGTTTACGGTCTATACAGGCTATACAGTAACTCTCTCTGTATTGGACGTGTATTGGCGTTTATTGAAGTTTAGGAATCTGTGTTTTTCTACGACGGAGGCGGTTAGCTTCTTTCTTTTGTCTCGGTTCTGACGGTATTTTTCTCGTCCTCAATTCTGCAATTCAAAACTGCTTGTGGTTCAAAACTGTTTCATTCACTCAACCATCCACGTTCAAACTGTTCTCAATTACTTCTTAGGCAAAAGTGTCTCCATGTACGAGATTGCACGAAAACTTATGCATCAAACAGATCAACTTTATTATATTACTTTTGATCCATTTTCATTGGTGGATTTAAAGTTCCAAGAGGGGTTCAATAACTTATGTGACGAGGAAAAACTTGACAAGTCCAAGATCAAAGCTTTCAGTATCGGTGATGCACTAGAAGGATCAACAATCGATATTTCGGATGTTTACAATATGATGTATCCACCGCGTATCAATCTTTGTCGAGTATTGGAATATCTTTATTCTGATAAAACAAAACGTGTCGGGTTTATGATCGACGAGTTCCCTGGTGATTTTCTCACAAGCAAATACGCTGAAAACCTCAAGGAAAGCCTCGTAAAGAATTTCCAAGATACGACTGTCATTCTTGCGCTCCAAAGTGTAGAAAAAAAACGAAAAGTTGTCAAATCAGGATTTTTCAGTGGTAAGTCATTTTTGAACTTTGCGTAGACCACAAAAATGTCTTATGTTATCTTTTTTTACTCATATTTCATTTTGTAGTTTGAAGAAATTGCGATAGATCCTAAGCTAATAGAGTAGACCTGTAGACCATGTCTTGTATCCTTTGATATGTTAAATGGAAGAGAATATTTTGCGAGACTTTTGCATCTACTACTTTGCTTTTTGAAGCAAGCGAACCATTCACTTCACCATGCAATATTTTACATAAAAACGGTTTTTCAATTTTTATCGAATTCCTTTTGTAGACGATGTCAAGCAAGTTGAGAGATGCGACTACCATCAAACCGGTATGAAAGTCTTCACTCTGGACAAAACAATGCGAATGGCGGTAAATATTCACCATATGATTGAAATCTTTCAGGAAGAAATCGAAAAGGAAATCGTAGACGTACCGTTGGAATACAAAACACTAATTCTACGCAGACCGTACGCACCCTCCGCCCGAAAAACAAGAGAAGCTTCCAAAGATGTCCCTCTTAAGCCTCAAGAACAGAAAGAACAAAAGCAACCGAGACCAACGGATGACGTCAGTCTCCACGATAACCCGAATCATCCTTCAACTCAAAGCGTGCGAAGGAAAACCAACATTGCCTCATTCTACGATCCAGAAAAATTGTTATCAGACATAAACGCTCAATCAGGGTCTGTTTCCAAAAAACTTTCAACTTCATTCTCTTATGTTCGTGGTCCAAGTGGTCATCAAATCAAAAGTGATTCAAAGCCCAACCTCATTTATTTAAACGACTTTAGATTCGACTTCAATAACTTTAATTCGTCTGATGCAGCTTATTTGAGTGCAATTTTAAGAAGGCTGATGAAAAAGGATGTTCAGTTAACCGTTATATGTGGTACACTGGAAGAACTAGCTATTTTGAAATATGTTTTTCAACATAATTTAGAGGTATCAGAAATAACAACATTTGCACCGTCTTTAACAGGAAAATATCCAACCAAAGCAGAGAAATTGGAGGCTTTAAAAACGGGAAAAGTATTACTCACGTGTTATAGAGGTTTCAGAGGCTGCGAAATGGACCATTGTATTTTATTTGCTAGCCCTAAAGATAACGTTCCAAAGAATTTGTACATTGAGATGCTCACTCGAGCTATCAATTTCGTGGATATAATCGTTCTTCCCGTAAAGAAATCAAGCAGGGTATCTCGTTTGATTGGAATTTTCGATAAATGGCTGCAAGCTGGTCTCGTTTCTCCTACACATACTAAACGTTCAAGTACAAACATTATTTTCTCGTCTTTGGAAGAGCTAGATGTTATTGTACCACTTGATCAAACCGGCGATCATAATGTTGAAAGACAGATTCTTCAAGTCATCGAGGATAGCTCGTTATTCAATCACTCCCACATCGATGCAGCAGTAAAGTAAGTAAAATTTATTGTATATCGGTACTTCATATACAATATTCACAGTAACCCTTACAACATAAGTGTTTTAGTATATTCTCGAAAGTTTATTATTTACAACATAACCTACACTAAGTGCGTAACGTAAAATCATTACTTCTTAAAAAATCGAAGATACAGAGCACATATTGTCAGAATGATATCCTATCCCATATCATATTTTATCACCTGATAACATCACTGTAAATAACTAGTTTTGTGATACCGACGGAAGCATATACACGTTTTTTTTTTAAGAAACTAGTTTTACCAAGCAGCCTCAATGTTTCTTAAGAAATCGGCCTTTTGAGCCTTAAATGTTTCTTACGTGTTTCTAAACTTTGTCAAGCTTAAAGGACGCATGTCGATAATACAAGTCTAATTGACTAATCTACGGTACTTTCCTATCTTCTATATTGATTTTCTGACTTTCTCAAGTGTTTCTAACTGTTATGTATGTATATTTCTGGAACCTTGATTGAAAGGTTCTTAAAAAAAAACGAATTAAAAAATGCTATTTTCTCATTCTCAGCCTCAGCATGTTTCTTAGATGTTTCTTAGTTTTTAGGCATTCTGAGCCTCATGTTTCTTAAAAGTGTGTTTCTTAAAAAAAAACGTGTATTTTGAAAACGCGTTGGTTTTTAAAGAAAGTTATCTTTTCTTATTTTTTCAGGAATCTGCAACAATTCAGGACTAGGTATATTTCCAATGAAGTAATTTTCAAACTGTCTTAAGGGTCATGCCCTTTTTTGCTAAGTATTTAAGGAGATGTAACTAGTTCAAACTCTACCTCTAGTCTTTGAAGATTTTAGTTACCCGTTCAAAGCTTGTAAGGTAACGAAAGGCTCCTTTACCTTTTGATATGCGGGAAGAGTGTTGTTTATTCATTCAAGCATCGTCATTTTTTTCTATAGCACAGAAACTAAACCTTACCTGTCTTCATTGAAAAAAAAATGTGTAGATGTCGGTTAGTTTTGGACGTACTGTATGCCTTTTACACTTCGGGACTGAATTTTGATCGCAGCGCCCTCTTATTGAAGAGAACGTGCTGGCATTTTCGGATTGGGTTCGCATTGTAAATGGTGATGTATGTACACGTAGGCGGTGGATAAATTAGCAACTAGGTTCTTTAATACCAGAATTACGCAAGCCTAACTGTGCCATGGCTGGTTGTGCATCCTCGCCAATTGTCCCAAAATTAGAGAAGAAAGGAGGTAAGCAGAATCTTGAGCAAACTTTTACCTGTCTCAAAGCCATGTCTGTCTAGGGTAAAGGGAGGCAACACTCCTTCTCACAGCCCCACTGGGAACCCTCCCCACTGGAAAAAATGGCTAAAATTTTGTCCCCACTGAAAATAGATCACCGCAAATTATTGGCCTACTTTTTCCAACTGAATTTTCTGCTCAAAAACAATAGAATTCAAATCCTCAGTCATGAGCAAAATGGGAATATTAATCCCCATTGAGTTTTGGTCCGCTTTTTTTACCCCCACTGGCTGAAAAAATCTCACCGGGTCTGTGAGAAGGGTGTGTGAGGCAGGAAAAAAAGATTTGGATGATAACAGTAGGAAAACACTTTTGGAAATTTCCTGCCATTTTCGAATCCCCTGTTCATCCTTTCTTGTCTTGTAGACATTTCGGATACGAACTTCGAGACACAGCACGTAATGGGATAGTGACAATCGATGGAACAAAATACGATTTTGATGGTAAGTTTATTTTTTTTGGAAATGAGCACCCCTTGATTTTCTGTTATGAACGGTTACGTTGTTTTCCCATTTGTTGCACTGTCAAAAATGTTGTGCATATTTTTAATACAATAATGACCGGTTAGTGAGGGCTTTACTGAGAAATATTGCCCGTGGTCAAGTAACGACCGAGCTTGCAAGGCTGTTGCCTTGACCGATGTTCAATTTTAGTAGCAATAACTTTCGCGAGTTGCTAGGGAAAGTGAATAAAAAATTATTTCAAATATCATTTTTTTCTTCAATCGAAAGAGTGATATGCTAATAAATGAAAAATAAACTATTTGCACTTCTTCCTCCCATTCCGAATCCTAGTCAGCGCAATAATATCGATAATATCGACTCTCCTAGGCTTTTAAAACTTGGAAAACTTTCGCGATTTTAGAAAAATTTCATTTTTCGCGAAATTAACTTTGCGAATTTCTTGTTTAATTTCTTACCTGGCAGNTGTACAAAACGAGTGTGATTATTTGTGTGCCTTGCGTGCCCTCGTGGGTCTCGTGGGTTACGTGGGTCGTGCCCTTGTGGGTCTCGTGCCTTCGTGGGTCCAGAAAAAAATTACGTGGGTATCTCGTGGGTCCAAAAAAAATTTACGTGGGTATTTCGTGGGTCCAGAAAAATATTACGTGGGTCCAAAAAATTTACTTGGGTACTAATCTCGTGGGTCCAAAAAATTGCGCCAAGACTCTGTGTATAGACTCGCGCCGAAAAAAAACCTTATGCAGTTCTTTAAGTACTTTAGAGTTTGTAAGACTTTTCAAGAGAGTCTGTTTTCCTACAAAAGTGTGTACAATCGTACGTATCTATATATTAATAGCCGTAGTCTGTATGTGTGTTTGTTGGTTTGTTTTTTGTGTGTCACTTTCGTTTTCGCAAGCAATATTTTTTTTGTTCTCGATAAGTTTGTTTTGATTGACAGATCGGATAGAGCCTGGTTTAGACTTTATTCATCCTTCGTTTTGAAATTTAAGGCCCATCTACGTTTAGTAATTTTAATTTCTGCCCAGCTTTGCCTGATCCTGTTTTCCTCTTTTCTTTTGTTTTGAAATGTTTTCGAATGTATTTAACGATCGTACTAGCAAACTTCTAAAATTGTGTGTTTACGTGGAGTATTGTAAGGCCTCCATCCACCGAGGAAAACAATCTGCGGTATAATCCTACTAAATTTAAATTATCGAAAGAAAAAAGCGTCTGGATCAAGATAATTAAAAAAAAAAAATTTAGATCAAGCGCTATCGGTTATGTTCTTTAGGTTTTTGTAAGCTTAAAACAAGCTTCTTCACGTAAAATTCGCAAAAATTTAATGTCAAATTTTAAGGACTCGCATAATTTTTTTGGACCCACGAGATACCCATGTAATCTTTTTTTGGACCCACGAGATACCCACGTAATTTTTTTGGACCCACGAGAAACCCACGTAATTTTTTTTTGGACCCACGAGATACCCACTTAAATTTTTTGGACCCACGAGATACCCACGTAATTTTTTTGAACCCACGAGATACCCACGTAATGTTTTTTTGCACCCACGAGATACGCACGTAAATCTTTTGGAACCACGAGATACCCACGTAATTTTTTTGGACTCACGAGATACCCACGTAATTTTTTTTGCACCCACGAGATACCCACGTAAATTCTTTTTGGACCCACGAGATACCCACGAAGGCACGAGACCCACGAGGGCACAAGAGCCACGTAACTCACGAGGGCACGAGCCACGTAACCCACGAGACCCACGAGGGCACGCAAGGCACACAAATAATCACACTCGTACAAAACGTATGCGCAGCGTCGCACGCTGCAAATTCCCCAGAAACCTCCAAGTCTAATTGAAATGAGTTTCTTTCAAAAGAAATCTTCTACATGATTCCCAAATGTATAACAGTAATTACTAAACTATTAATTATGGAAATGTTACTTTAATTGAATCGAAATAACAGACAGACTTTATGTTATGATTCTCTATCACTGACTCTTTTTGAAAAGCATTGGTGACATTTTTTAGTTGTGTTTTCAACAAAGGGAATGAAAATATCAACTTTGAACTTAATCCAAGATTTTGGATGGTCGTCATAGTTACTTTTCTCTGCGTTGATTGCGCGCTGAATAGAATCTTGATTGGTCGGCACAAGTCAATATGATTTTGGCTTGTGCTTTTTCACGGCCTACCGAACGACCTAGAAGGACCTTTTCTGAAGCCATTTTGGTTATTTCTCAGAAGTAAACGGGTCAGAAATTTGAACACGTGGGAGAGTGAAATTATCAGAAAGTTTTTGTTTCTTACCAAGGAGATTTTGGGAATGGATTTTCCAGTTTTCTAAGCGTTTTTTGAGAAAAGCCACCCTTAATTTGTACAAAGGAGATAGAATTATTACCGGATAAGTCCTTGACAGTTTTCCATGCAAGATGGTGTCGCTTGTTTGCATGCTGATTGGAAAGATCAGATTTTACCAGAGATGAAAGCTGCCTCAGATGAGCATCGTCCAGAGTCTTTTTTGTTTTCTAATTGAGCTTTTCTCCTCCTAGTTGCGTACTTACTAAAACATGAAACGCCCAGGAAACGAGGGGAAGCGTCTGGAAACGGCAGGGAAACGAGGGGAGCCGTCTGGAAATCGAAGGGATAGGTTGATTTGTCAATATTGGATAGCTTTTTCAATTTAGAAGATCTTTACTTACTCTTAGGTTCCAAATAAACGCCCCCCCCCCCCGCTTGTTAATTTTCGAATATTTTTCCACCCCCCCGGACCTTATTAGGACCCCCCGTTTATTAATCTCTAAGAATATTTTCAGGTGTCAAAGAGAAGGCCCCTTATTTTGCCTCCTAAATAGCCTAATTTTAGCCTATTTTTACCTTATTTTTGGGTTTCAGAAGTACAATTTCCAACCCCCCCCCCGGCAATTAGGGGGGGCGTTTATTAAAATCTATAAAATTTCCAAACCCCCCCCCGTTTATTCGAACCCCCCCCGTCTATTTGGAACCTAAGAGTAAGACAATTACATAATAATTTATCTTCGAAAACTTTAAGTCTGATACTTAGGGTAGGCAATTTTTTAGCCTTAATCACTCCCTGCACTGCATCTGTATCATACGTTTAAGCATTATGATAGGAAAGAAACGAATAAGAATTTGTTGGGTACGAAATATTTCATCGACTGTTATTTTTTCAAAGTCACTGATTTGGTCATACTGACGTTGTTACATTAAGATTACTTCTGGCTTCAGAGATATCAACAGGGGGTATATTTCGACCGTTTAGGCATTTTAGCAGAACTGAAAGTGCGACTTCCTTGTTAACTTTTATCAATTGGTCGTAAACGTCATCAACATTACTGGAGGTGATTTGAGAAGTGGGAATTGCAGAGAATCTGTTATAGACCTCAACTGCATATTGATCACGCAAATTCAAGTCACCAGACATACTTTTCCAATATATCTGCTTTAATTTAATGGGTTTAAAAGGTTTTGAGTTAATCTTATTGAGCGCGGTCACCTGAAGGAGTAGTTAGTAGGTATTGTCCTTTGTGGTATTCATTGTGTAATGTCTTAATGAAAAATGAGGTACTAAATTACAAAATGTAAGTCTGAAACCCTTCTAATATAATCACAGAGATGTGCCGAGGCTACTAAAAGAGAATATATTCTTCAACTCCTTTTATGAAATTTTTGAAATTTTTGGAAGTTGAATAATTCTAGAATCTAAATCTCACCGGGTGACCCAAAAAAAGTATAAGTGTTTGAAGGCTAACTGTGCCCGAAATAAGGTCAATTTTTAATGAATTCTTTTTTCATCGTAAAGAAAGGTAAACTTTAGATTTATTATTAATTTCGGATAGCGAAAGTATTACAATAGGCTTTCGCGGCGGCGGTGCGGAAAATAAATTAGAAAAGGAAAGTAGTTGAAACTTCTAGAACATTCTCGAAGATTCTAAAATATAGACTCACTCGCTAAGATAAAATTTAATGATTCTACTCCACAAGTGCTGAGTAGGTGGAACCAAGCATTCGTAAACATTGCTCGTTTTTTTAAATGACGGATTTGATCGAGGATTTGATCATGCTGTCAGACTTGCTGTGGATTTTTGTATTTTTATCATGTTTTTGGTGTTTTTAGAGTACTTAAAGAGGTTTATATTTCTTTTAGCACAGTATTTAATGTTTGTGTAGTTAGTAAATGCACCAATAAAGTGATGGGAATCTTACAATTAAAGAGTTGCTCTTGAACATCACTAGCTACACACAACAACAATACAGACAACACACAGACAGGTATGATGTTCATTTTTACAGGTAGAATTATTTGTTGATGTTTGATTAAGTTGTGTTGTAAGACAGATTATCATTTACTAAGTATTTCACAGAAGAATTTATAGCAGGGGGTGTCAATCTATTTAAGTGATAGAAGTTACCTTAATTGCTAGCTTTTAGGTAGATGCGTGGTGCGCACGATGTGTTAATTGTCATTTTCCAGACTCAATGTAAATATATGACTAATTGATAACCAACCGATTGATTGGATGACGATTGATTTCGATAATCGAGACTATTCTAACTGGTAATAGATTAGTTTTTTAATCGATTGGACTCAATTGGCTGTCAATTGTGATCAATCAAACATCTTTAGAATAAATCGATAGAAAATCTATCACAATCACAATTGATGATAGCCAATCGAGCTTCCAGTAAAATCTTGATTATCGATTGTCTATCAATTATCAAAATCAACCGATATCCAATCCATCAATTATTTTATCGATAAGTCATCGATCGGAAAAAGTTATCAATTTTATCAATGGAGAGAAGTCTGGCATGTTGGATTAGCGCTTCGTGGGATAGTGGTCATTGGACCTTGGACTGGATAGGTATCGATTGGTTCTGGTACCGTAAGTTGGTCTAATGTCAACATCCTTCTTCTATTTCCGACACCCTTCTTTATAGATAGGAATAATAGGAAGGTTGGGATGACTTATAGATAAAAGGTATTTTCCTGTCTGATCACTAAGCAAAGAAAAATAGTTTCTATCATCGATTCAGACCTTCCAATTACTCCTATCTTTAAAGAAGGATGTCGAAATTAGAAGGGGGATTTTGACATTAGACCAAGTTACAGTAATTGATAGGTATTCGATAATGTTATGCTAATTATGACATTAAGGAAGACCCGATTACATTAGCATGGCTCCACCCCCCCCCCACTTATTTGAGTGGGCGGTGTAAATCTAAAATCGGTCTAAAAGTGTGTGGGAGCTGTCCCTTTTTAAAACTCAAGGGGGTGGGGGACCTGAAGGACTGAACTGAAGTTCTGGGGGCTAATTACAATAATTAAGAAATTGTAAAAATATTTTTTTGGTTGGTTTTAATGTTCTGTTTTTAAATATTCTACTGTTTTATTTTTATCTGCGCACAAGAGGGGGTGGTATCAAAAAGGAGAAATATTTAAAAATAAATAACATTGAAATCGAAATAATTTGGTGCCGAATTAATTTTCTTTACTGGGACCTGAACCTTTACATTTCAACTGGGACCTGAACTTTACTGTGGAAAGTGGGGGGACCTAAAACTTAGGGGGGGGGGGCTTAAATTTGTTGATGGGACCTAGAACACCATTCAGAGCCCTGATTAGTTGATCGATTATTCAATGATTGACTCTAAGATGACTAATCCAGATTGATCATTTAACGGTTGCAAGTTCAATCGATCATTCAAATCCAATCAATGATCAATACTCAGAATTTTCTAATAGGCTTCATTACCTATCGAATATTGGAACAAATTGATTGGTTATTCATCAAAAAAAAGAAATGGAAGTCAATCAAATTTGATCGACCTGCTCTGAAATCGATATCCTACTAGTCAATATAAACAAATTTTCAAAAAATATGTAACTCCACGTCTCAATAATATGGATGCAAGGCAAATAACAGCAGTAACAAAGTTTCAGCTTTAATTAAGGTAAAACATTTTTGCAAAAAAAGAATGGCCTTAAAAGTTTAAATTAATTTCCATCAAATTTAAAATTTTTATGTAATTTTGCAAATTTGTGCTTTTTCGAGCCTTGAAACAGTTTTTTTTTATCTAATAGCAATATTTTGCCAAAAATAGCCCTCAATGGCCAAATTAAACTATTTTTTGGCCCAGCGCTAGCGAGTGGGCCTTTAAAGAGTCACTATTTTTTTGTCCGTGTTTCCTTCTGTCCGTCCGTTTTGGTAGAAACGGCGCTTAATACCAGTACCACACTTTTTGCGTCTGGCTGGACAGGGAAAAGCTGTCGGATACTGGCTAAAATAGATATATTTTCTGATTCCGAGCTCCTTAAACAACAAACGTTTTCAAAACAAAACAAGATGGCGGTCGAAGCGAGGAGATTGATTTCATCTGTTGATTCATACTTTCTTAAACATTTTCTTTGCTTTAGTGGTCAAGAGACTTTCGATCCAAAGAAACTATGTAGTGATTTTTCGTTATAAACTTTTTCAACATTCTGTCATATCTTATAGTTTTCATAAAGCTTTCTGAGTGAAAATTCTACCTTAAATCACTTTCATTTTTAGTTTCTTGTTTTCAAGAAGACTTTATTTTTAGGAAATAATGGCTTCTAATATAACTAGCCGTATTGTACAAGGGTTGCGAAGCGATCCAGACTCAACCTCAATTCGCAAGTTGCTAGCAAAATAAGAGACACTCTAAAAATCCCTCTGATGGAGCCGCTTTATAGAGACAGGGTCGTAAGAGCTTTAATGCCCCAAACACACCACATAATCCACGGCGGCACAACACCCCCTGCCTCCCGCCCTCGCGCATCGCCCTTTTTTCCTTCTAGTTATTCTAGTGTAAAGGGTGCCTTAATAAAATAACGATATTTGTCGAACGATCAAACATTTTTATTCGAATCACGAATCGTCTGTCGAGCGAAATCATCAAAATATAAAAATAAAACAAAAACAAAAATGTACAAAGATGGCTTGCTAAATATTTCCTTTCCAGAAGGAAATATTTGTTAAAACGGTAATTTTTCTTCTTCTCCTTCTTCTTCTTCTCCAAGTCTAACGCTCGTTTTTGGTCAATTTCGTGAGTTTGTACATGAGTCTCTTTAAAATCAAGCTCCGGCGGTACAAACAGTAGGATGTTCTTTTTTCGAGGCGGAAGACGTCATTTTTCCAAGACACGTCGTAGGAAATATGCGTACGGTGGTCTATTCTCCTTGCCGATCGGAAAACGTCGCCCGGTCCGAAAGCGTATTGCTGATCGGACCATACTGCTTTTTAACAGTCATAACAAAGATGGAGGCAAAAAATAGACAACAAATGTTGCTCTTTCGCTATTTTTCTTTGGTTTTTATGCTTTTCATGAGTTGAATTGGATCATGTTTTTGTACGATGTCTGGATTTGATGCTTTCGTTTACTACTCTTTGTGTGGAAGATACAATCTCTTATCTTGATGGTCTTGGAAAAACAGGACATTTTGTCAACTTTCACAACAAGCTAGCTATAAACTTCAATTTTGCCTGTATATTTACCTAAAGTGATTGTGGATAAATCTGACCATGTTATACCTGAAAAAAAGTTTGAACTCACTTTTATGGTATGCACCACCCAATGCGCAATGGTCAGTTAGTGATGAACTATGATTTGGCTAGCTTTGAGCTAAAAATTTAAACATGGAGCAAAAATTGACTGGTTAATGATTGAATTTCCCTTGGTGTTTTTATCTAAAACAATGAATTAACTGGTTAGTGACAGTTAGTGAAAACTCTCTTTGTGGGGAAAATTTGTTTGTGTCACAGAACTGGTAATTTCAATTTTTAAGCTGATATAACCGTACACCTTGGCCAATATGAAGAATGTAACCTTAAATTTGATTGTATTGAATATGGAATTAAACAATGGATCATTGTCTTAACTGGTACTTGGAGATTTTCTTCCCCTGCATTTTAATGTGGAAACTTTGTCGTGGGATTTTTTTTCCACGTGCGTTTTAAACGTAGAAACTTTTGTTGTGAATTTGGAGATTTCTTCCCCGTGCATTTAAAACATGGAAAACTTTTTGGTTGTAGTTTTCCACGTTTTTAATAGTTGAAAACGTTTTATAAATTGGAGCTTCAAAACGATGGAAAACTTTTGTTATGAATTTATTTTCTTCAATGCGCGTTGAAAACGTGGAAAACTTTAAAAATTTGGAGATTTCTTACACGTGCATTTAAAAGATGGAAAACATTTGTTATGAATATGTATTTTCTTCAATGTGCCCTAAAAATTTTCTTCTACATATGCATTTAAAAAATGAAGAAAACTTTAGTCAATTGCCAATTTTTTCAAGTGATTTCCTGGCCAGGCATGACAACTTTTTTCCTTTTTGTCATTCTTTCATTTCAAATATTTCCCCTTTTTGGCTAATATTTCTGGCAATAAGCGCTTAAAATAAAATGATATAATTATGCACTATCCCAAGGCCTTTGATGTGTTCAAAACACAAACACTCTACTCAGCGGGTGCGACGCCGGGTGACGGCTAGTATAACTTTTTCGCCTTTCATCCGCCATCTTGAATGTATGCAAAAATAGAGGAACGAAAAAGCCGTGGTTGATTTTATTTGAAAGTATGCAAACATATGCAAGTTTACACAAGATTAAAAAGACAACAAAGCATCTTATAAATAAATGTTATAATCATTAGAACAATAAAGATGGAATTTCTTAATCCAAAAAGAAATATTCACAGAAACAAAGCCTTTTAGAAATTTGTTCTTAAGAATAGCATATCTGTTTTAATGCCAGAAATTCCACGAAACTGAGTACACACATCAAACTTTCAAACACGCAAACTGAAAAGAGTAATATGACGTCACAACTTTCTCATGTTTTGATTTGATCATTTGGCGGCTCTATTCCAGGAGAATAATTTGCCGTCACCCGAATAAGGATTGTTTTTGGTAATCGGAAAGCAAAATTAGCGATTGGGCAGTGTTCATAGGCCTATAGTAAGAGTCAGAAGGCCTGAGAAGCAAATTTCAGCCACTGCGTTTGGCTTCGTAGGCTAAACGCGGTGATCGCATAGAAAAATTAGCGATTGGGCAGTGTCCATAGGCCTATAGTAAGGGTCAGAAGGCCTGATAAGCAATTTTCAGTCACTGCGTTTGGCTTGGTAGGCTAAACGCGGTGATCGGATAGCAAAATTTGGGATTGGGCAGTGTTCATAGGCCTATAGTAAGGGTCAGAAGGCCTGATAAGCAAATTTCAGTCACCGCGTTTGGCTTGGTAGGCTAAACTCGGTGATCGGATAGCAAAATTAGGGATTGGGCAGTGTTCATAGGCCTATAGTAAGGGTCAGAAGGCCTGATAAGCAAATTTCAGTCACCGCGTTTGGCTTGGTAGGCTAAACGTGGTGATTGGATAGCAAAATTAGGGATTGGGCAGTGTTCATAGGCCTATAGTAAGGGTCAGAAGGCCTGATAAGCAAATTTCAGTCACCGCGTTTGGCTTGGTAGGCTAAACGCGGTGATCGAATAGCAAAATTAGCGATTGGGCAGTGTTCATAGGCCTATAGTAAGGGTCAGAAGGCCTGATAAACAAATTTCAGTCACCGCGTTTGGCTTGGTAGGCTAAACGCGGTGATCGGATAGCAGAATTAGCGATTGGGCAGTGTTCATAGGCCTATAGTAAGGGTCAGAAGGCCTGATAAGCAAATTTCAGTCACCGCGTTTGGCTTGGTAGGCTAAACGCGGTGATCAGATAGCAAAATTAAGGATTGGGCAGTGTTCATAGGCCTATAGTAAGGGTCAGAAGGCCTGATAAGCAAATTTCAGTCACCGCGTTTGGCTTGGTAGGCTAAACGCGGTGATCGGATAGCAAAATTAGCGATTGGGCAGTGTTCTTAGGCCTATAGTAAGGGTCAGAAGGCCTGATAAGCAAATTTCAGTCACTGCGTTTGGCTTGGTAGGCTAAACGCGGTGTCAGCTTAAATAACTTACGCTTAGGGATTTGGTGAAATAATCTAATTCTTGCTTGCCAAGTTAGGAGGGGCCTTCCCAAGGCATTTAAGGGTGGTTAGACAGTCATACAGAAACACCATAAAGCGAAAGTATATAGCTATAAACTCAAAAAGTCTAGCTTCCTGTAAGCCCGTCTCTTCATTGTCTGCGCTGCGATCATATCTTAATGGCTTCAATCCTTTCAGCTTGGAGAAAAGATTGCATCATAAAAAAGTGCTATGCACTTGAAAAAAATTTAGGTTCATTTCAACTTTTCTCAATTGTACGTCTGAATGAACCATAATGACATTCATTTAGTTTTCTTTTGACGCGTTTGATCAACAACATAGAAGATTTTGCTTGAGAAGTGCAATGACAGCGTACGTAAGTGGAGCCCGGGCTTTAACTAAGATTGTTTTCTATTCACCCTAATTAAGATGGCGCAGAACTAGGAGAAAAAAAAACAAACAAGGAGATGTGAAAGCAGAGGAATGTAAAGAGATGGAAAACAGCTTCTTGAAAACAATGGAAAAACGGCTCGTCATATACCAGGTATCTTGCCCTTAAGGGAGTTTATGTCGAGTAAATAGGTTTCTTTTGTTGTAGCTATAAAAAATCTGCATAATTAGCGTGTTGTGACAAAATTCTTTTGTTTCAAGCCTGGTTATGCGCAAACTTTTAGGGCTTATATTTTGGGTAAACCTCTCCTATACGAAAAGGTACCTATATCTTCTTGCTCAGAACTTCCTAGCGATTTTACTGATACAACCGCATCATGACCGCACCATAATATGGAAAGCTAGAGCTCGAGAAAATTATAACTTCATCTTGATTTTACTCGACTTCTGACAGTTTTACAAGAACCAATTTAATATCATTGCGTTGAGAATTTCTTTTGCTTTACATTGATAAAATTATTGCTCCTTATTCTTAAAAATTGAACTAGTAATCGGCAAAAAAGGAAAAACAAATTTTCATTTTTATCGTCAAATCATGTAGAAACCGTCCGATTTGTATGACGAGCCGTCTTTTCTGGACTTTCATTTAATGACCTAATCAACGTTTTTACAATAGAATTTTCAAAAGAAGTGATTGTTGAACTTTGAGGGTGTTTTTTCACTGACAGATTAGAGAAGGATAATCCGAAGTCGTTAACTCGACAACAAAAGAATTAGTTAAATAAATCCCGATTATGTTGGAAACACAAACTCTATCCATTGAAAGTTAAACCAAATTGAAATATCGTTAATCTCCCATTGTTTTATTCGTGAAATTTTGCGTAGCAACTATTTAATAACTCTTCCTCAGTAACCGAAAACTTGTCTTTGGAAGCCTGTTATGACAGTTCTGTGACAAAAATGGAGAATGTTTTAACAATGTACGCAGCAAGTAAAGTTTTTCAAGGCAATAGAGAAAGGCGTCGGCGAAATTTTTTACAAAACTTGTACTTTTACTACAGACGTAGTAAACTGAAAACCCAACTGATATTATTTCTTCTCTCCTCAAGAATGGCTCAAAGGAGATATTGGATGACCTGTTATGATCAAAACTGGTTTAGGAATCTTTGGGCGATACGAAATAATCAAATTGCTGCTGAATTATTTAAAAAGGAATTCCGTGTTAGTCCACAAACATTTCAAGAAATCATTAACATAGTAACACGGCCCATGATACGACAGAACACAATGTTACGTGACGCCATTCCTCTTGAAAAACGGGTTGCAGTTGCTATTTGGCGTTTATCTACTGGTAATAGTTACAGAGTAGTGGCAAAAGCCTTCGGAGTCGGAATTAAGAGTGTACATGTGATATTGTTAGAATTTTGCTACACCCTAAAAATAATGTCTGGACATTATATAAGGTTTCCCACTACAGAAGTTGAAACCTCATTGGAAATTCTCAAGTTCAAGAATATGACTGGCACTGTCATTCCCCAAGTGGTGGGGTGCATTGATGGAACATACATAGAAATTACATGCCCATCAATTCCAAACAAAGACGATTACTTTTGTAGGAAACAGTTTTATTCAATAAATACACAAGCAGTTGTTGGGGGGAAACTTATGTTCTTAGATGTGGCTACTGGATTTCCGGGCTGTATGCACGATGCAAGAGTTTTACGTAACACCTCATTATTCCACAATGCAAACAACGGTTCTATTCTGAATGAACCGTCATGTCAAGTAATGGGATATACAGTGAAACCGTTTTTATTGGGTGATAGTGCATATCAACCTTTGCAATGGATAGTTAAACCATACACGCGTCACAGACAACTAACACGTGAAGAAAGAAAGTACAACAGGATTATTTCTCAAAGCAGATCAGTTGTCGAACGAGGTTTTGGAATGCTTAAAGTCAGATGGAGATGTCTTTTAAAGGCACTAGAGCAAGGAATTCAACACATTCCGGCTATTATTACGGCATGCTGTGTCCTACATAACATATGTCAGAAAAACAAAGAAGAACTTGATCAAGATGATAATGTGTTATTGCAACAAATAATTAGAGACTTGAGGAATCGTAATCCTCAATATGTTAACCCAATAAATAATTTACAACATTCGATCAACAAAGAGATCTCCTAACCCGATATTTAGATACATTTTAGTTCTATATCCTATAGTTTATTCCAAAAGTTCTGGCAGTCCACACATTTTGGTCAATTCCTCTTGAAGGAAAAAGATATAATCAAAAGTAATACCTCGTTGAAAAGATAATTCTGAGTGGAAGATTAGAAACTTTTAAAAATTTTCGAAAGATCCAAAAGTGAAAATGAAAAATGAAGAAGAAAAAAATGAAGATTTTTACTACTTGTTTAAAATATTTCAATTTATCTTTTTCTGAAACTTGGAACTTCGCTGATTTCAAATATGTATTCCGATTTTTCACATCTTTCTTCGATCAAACGCTACAGCTCTCTGCAAAGTAGGCTCAAAAATGGGCAAAAACAGGCTAAATGGACCCACTTCGGAGGACTGTAGCTTTTGGTCAAAGAAAAATAAGACAAATCTGAATACATATTCGAAATCAGCGAAGTTCAAAGTTTCAGAAAAATATAAATTGAAATATTTTAAACAAGTAGAAAAAATCTTCATTTTTTTCTTCTTCGTTTTTCATTTTCATTTTCGAATTTTTCGAAAAATTTTAAAATTTTATAATCTTCCACTTAGAATTATCTTTTCAGCGAGGTATTACTTTTGATTATATCTTTTTTCCTTCAAGAGGAATTGACCAAAATGTGCGGACTGCCAGAACTTTTGGAATAAACTTTAGTTCTTTAAATTATGAAAAAGCAAATTAGTTTTTATCATATGTTTTTATTTATCTTTCATAACTTTAGCTAATTCTAACAAAAATTTCATCTCTTTCTCTTTTTGTGTTTCTTCGAATTTCTGTTGAAGCTCCACCATTTTTTTAAAGAAGGTCTCAGTTCTTTTATCAGACTCCTCAACTAGAGTTTTTAGTGAGGTTACAGTCTCACTAGATTTACGTTTTGTCCCACTACTTCTGAAAATATTTTGCTGGACTTGCTCCCTTGAAGGTGGGACCACTTGATTTGCTTGTGAAGATGGAGCGGCTGTTGTTGCTGTTGTTGTAATTGTTTGATTTGGTCCAGTGGAACTTATGGCCTGGTTGGCTCTAGTTGTGGTAGTGTGAGTTGTACCTTCGCTGGCTCTCGTTGTAGTTGTTGTTTTATTTTGTCCAGTTGCGGTCTGGGTAGAGTTGGTTTGAGATATAATCGTTACATGATTAGTTTGGGATCTGCCAGTGGCTAGAATGGGTCCAGTTGGGTTGCTTGGTCCATTATTTGTTGTTGTAGGTGTAGTCTGAAGTGTTGATGGTCCGATGGATGTAGATCTAGATGATTGAAGACCTGAAACGAATAAAAATGACACCTTTTGTAAATATTTTTTGTTTTTCAAGTTTAAAAAAAGACAATACTCTCTTAACAAATGACTTTCCTTCTCAGTACATCGTAAAGTAGTTAACATTTCTACATTTTTGTACTTTTTCACATTGTTTTCAAAAAGAAATTTATAATCTTCACATTGACGTCTACCTATTTTCAAAATTTTTGACAGCACTAGAGCTCTGGGATCCTCTTCCATTTCACAGATACACTGTTTATTTTTTATAAGAATTCTTTTTATAAGAATCATGAGGCTCAAAATCTTAAGAATTTTAAGAATTAGTTAAGAATCACTCTCAGCCTCAAATAATTTTATAATCAGCGAGAATCTATTCTTCAAAGGTACCTCAGTGTCAATCCACTAACATGAATTTCCCAATTTTTACATAATCCTTTATAACGATAAAATACCTTGTGTAAGTAAAACCGTTGTAGATCACCCTCGCGAGCCAGGGCCGATAAACGATTCTGCGACTTAAAGAGGCCAGTACCGTATAATTGGAGGAATCGTTTAGGGCCCTGGTACTTTAGAAGAGAAAATATCAAGAATCTTGATATTTTTCGACCTTTGGACTCTGGCAGCTTGAGTGTGGGCAATATGTTGCGAAGACAAGTACAGCCGAGCTGCGAGCACACTTACTAAAATAATTTATATCAAAATGCTGTAAATAGTTCTTCTCCGTATGACCATTTGGCATGGGAAAAGAAAATAATGTTGATTTGGACATTTGGAAGGGAAATGCAAGTAGAAAATGACTGTGTTTGTTGTTTGGAAAAGAGAATGGCTTTCCTCTGTCTTTTAATGGTTTTTTACCGGCTCAAAATAAATTAGTAGCCTTGCAATAAGTCTCAACTTCCAATTACTGTTTTTTACATTTGGCTCTCTGATATGGATATTTTTTTGTGGTGAAGTTTTAGGGTTGGTGCAGAAAACTGCTGTGAACTGGTCTTAAACAGTTAAAGCTATAAATTAACTGGCTTTAAACACACTCAGCAAATCTAAAGAAATTTCAACCTTGAAATTATTGCTTTCTTTCTCACTTTTAGATTATGTGAAAAATAAATAAAACATTTTCAACAGCTCTAATGCTTTCCTGCTGACTCTGCTGATGCTGCTCATCCAAAAAGTAGCCGATAGAATTTTATATCCAGCCTCAAGAACGTAAACTCCAATTGTCCACCCATATCATCATGTCACCACAGCTGGGAACGATGAACGACAGGTGACAGTAGCAGTAGAATGAATTCAATCAGATTTTTGTACAACAACATAATGTTTTTGTGTGTAAAAACATGAAAAGTATCATGTCCTCAACATCATCTTTGCATCTTGCTTTTGTGACTAATTGGCTGATTGGAATAAGCATGAGCTATATAAAGTCTCTGAGAGATTGCACTATTTGTTAGCCCTGGTTTTCCAGGATGCTAAATAACTAAATGCATTGCTCAGTCATCAGTGTCAGTTGAAGTAAATTTTAAACATTTGGCCACTGTTATGATGTTTAACTGGTTTAAATAATAAGAAAGCAAAGATTGATGGACACTTTATGGACTGTGTAACAATTAAGAGTGAAAATGCTTGATCTTTGTTACTTTCACTTCACTGAAAAACAATTATTTAACGAAAAGGGACAATTGGAGATAAAATGGTGAAATCAGCAAGAGGCAAAAATTGCGAAAAAATAAGAATTTGGGGAATACAATTACTTTGGAGAGAACTTATTTTGGCAAGGAGCTAAATAAGATAGAATTTTTTATAAATGTGGTTTTGGAGAGAAATGCAATTTTTAATTTTGGCAAAAACTAATTTGGGCAAATAGCACAGTACACGTTTTTTTTTTTATAAGGAACACGTTTATAAGGAACTCGAGGCTGAAAGTAGTCCAAAAAATAAGGAATTGTTAAGGAACTGCTCAGGCTAAGAATAAGAAAACAAGTTCTAAGGAACAGTAAAAGTTAGAGTTTTCACTTGAACTATGCTATGTAATATAGGAAAATAAGGAACTCAAAAGGAACTTTGAGGCTGAAATTTTCTGTAAAAATAAGGAACTCCAGGCTCAGAGCAAAGTTAAGGTTCCTTATATAAAAAAAAACGTGTATATAAAGTGGTTCTTTTATGCTAAAAAATTAGTGTTTCAAATATAACTTTGGGGTTACTTAGGGGCCGTCCACATAGTACGTACCCACTAAAATGTCAAAAATTGAGTATATATATACCCCTCCCCCTATAGGCAAGCAGATGCAAATAGCTATACCCCCTGGTGAGTACGTACTTTTTTCATTCACACCCCCCCCCTGGCTGAAAAAAAATCAAATTCAAAAGGCTGGGGTTTTCCCCTTTTTCTATGAGAGAGAAACAGCTGATATTTTGTAAGGAACAAGCGAATAATAATTCTCTTTTTATTCTCTTTCAACCAATTTTACAAGCAAAAAAAGGGCTGTGAATTTTTTTTCTGCGTACTTACTTTTTCTTTCGACCCCTCCCCTTCCCATATGCTTTTGAGAAGACACCCCCTCTCCCCCTTAGTGCGTACGTACTATGTGGACGGCCCCTTAGGAAAATCACTGGAAATTTTAATTCTGGCAAGAACTTATTAGGGGCCCTTATTATGGTGAGGCAGGGTGAGGAAGCAATTCTTTCAATTTTGGCGATAACTAATTTTGGTGAATTTTGTTCTGTTACTATATCATCATTCATTAAGAATTTATTTATTTATTTAGAGAACACATTGAATTATGTAAAAATACCCATTTGAAATTTTATGAAAATTTTAATGCTAGCTATGAATCATTGTATAGAGTTTGGAATTAAATTCTAATTAATAAGAGTTTTCTGACTAGTAAAATGAATTTGATATTCTTGTGTGAATCTTTATACGTACCATTTTTAAGATTTTTCTTGTGAATCTTTAAACGATTTTCAACTCAGGGTTTTGATAATAAAAACATGGTGTAATAAGTTTTTTAGAGATTTGGCAGATGATCAAAAGAAATCTGCAGGAATACATTTTACATGAAACTTTAATAAACTTGGAACATTTCGTTTTATTCAATTAACAAAAAAAGTTAGAAATATTTACTGGTCCTATGGAAAATGTTCATGGGAAAGGCTTGAAAATAATATTAGATTTTGTTGAATTTCAATATTAAAAAGAGGTCGATTGTAATCAAGGACTACCTTAAAAGAATAAATTATGACGGAAATTTGGCGGATTTACCAGGCATTCCGCCATACGTCAAATTAAATTCCCGCCAAATTTAATTTATCTCGTGTATTCTCCAAATTTGTGCTATTTCAGGCCTTGAAAACAGGTTTTTGCTTATTCGGTAACAATTTTTGGCCAAAAATTTCCTTCAACCGCCAAATTAAATTCTCGCCTAATCTCTTTTTTCTAGCAATCCGCCAAATTAATTTCCTCTAAAAAAACTTTTTCAACCACCCGCCAAATTAAATTCCTGCCAAAATTTCTTCCTTCAAGGTATTATTATCAATTTTGTCAAGTCTCGAGAACAGTGAAGGTAGAGTACAATAATTCCAAATTTTATTTTTGCCTTTAATGGTTCCTAATTTTTGATTGAAAAAAAGTTCCAAAAATTAATCTTGTTTTATCAGTCCTTTCAGCTTCAAGGTATCAGATGCTTTTAAATGAAACAGCTTTGCTCCAAAGAAAAAGTGACATTTACAAAAAAAAAAGCAGAGATACGTATTCAATTTTTTGTAGTAAATTTCTCAATCATTTTGTATCAAAATAACAGAACTTGAACTGAAAAGACATATATAATCTTAAAGTTCTATTCTGGAATTTTGACTCAAATGTAGTTGATTGCTATCTTTAGAAACAATGTCCAGAAATATTCATCTATAAAATAATAAAATTTGACACTTAATACAGCTTATGAAAAAAAATCTGTCAATGTTACTTTAGATGACTGTACTCCTATTTGATTTTATCCTCAAAATAGGTTAAAAACTGAAGACTCTATGGAAAACTTTCCAAAAATTTTGTTATGTAGCAAATCAGAACATGATGACGACAGTGAAACATAATCTTTAGGTCAGAATAAATTCAACTGAAATCCAAAAAGTCTAACATGTCATAATTGATAATCTAGATGACAGATTTGTTATATGTTTGCATAAATTTTATCCCGATAAAAAAACTACTTCCAGCTTCAACATTATTTGTCAAATTTAGTCCAATATACACACTGTACCATACTAGTTTGTATACTTTTTGACATTTACGGTCAATATAAATAAATTTTCAGTCTGGTAATAGGATATGTTTAAAGAATTGTTTCATGGTAAACATTAAAGAAACAGATTCATTTCTTTTTCAATACTTGAAGTTTCTTGCTTTTACACATTCATCAGTTGATTAGAATTGTTCAAATAATTGCCAAGCTTTTAATTGTATAAACCATAACCAGAACATTTTTGCAGTGAGTTTGTATTGTACGTAGTCTCAAGTTTTTCTGAAAAAGCTTCTTCACCGATCAGTTCATTTTGACTACCAGTCAAGCAATCACTGGAGATGTATGCTTTTTTCTTTTTCATACTCCTGATGCCCATGGTCATGGACAAGATGATGTCAAAATGTATAAACATCAGTCAGTCATTCATCACGAGTGATCAGATTATAAAGAAACATGCAAGATTGCTGTTGGAAATCAGTTCAAGCAAAACAATTATATGTGGACAGCAGAGGGTCTTTTCGAGTGAATCTTTAAACTATTTTCCATAGTCATTTTGTCTTTCTGTAAAAAATCGTTTTACAAGCAGTTCCAGTTCGCTCAGTGCAGGTATAGACTGCTTATCAAGGTCTCGCAGTATCTTTCTCTGCCAATCAAGTTTCATTTAAATGACATTTTGCAATTTTATCAATTGATTGGTTTGCCAAGAGTTCTTCATACTTCAACTTCTTCATGTTGAGAATCTGTCTTTGACTTTGACTTTGACTTTTACTATTTACATCAGCCATTCATTATGGATGTATTTAGCTTGTTTTGACTTTTTCAAATTCTCGGAATTTGTAAAATGGCGGGATTATGCTAATCGACATACGTTTCGCGTACATGCCTAAAAGTACTTTCGTTTTTAAAGTGTACCAGGGCTTATATCCCCCGTCAACGCGTCCATCAGAATCATCAATAGCGTAAGGGGGTTAGATAAGCCATGGAGTCGAGGGTGCGTTGTAGATCTTGAAAAAAAATTCAAAAAGTCGACCTTGAAAATTTAAGAATCATTTAAGAATATTCATAGGCTCAAATTAGAAAAAAAATTAAGAATCATGAGGCTCATCTCAATTTATGTAATTCTTATAAAAAATAAACTGTGTATAGTCCGTAGAGGTTGGGAACTGAAGGTACCCACGGGATAACTTTTTTGTTTGACAGAGGCCACCTTAAGGGGTTTCCGGTCAAATCTAAGTTTATAGATCGTTTCGTCGAATTTACAATTTCATTACCAAAATAAATCCTCGCCAAATTTAGAAATTTCATTATCTCGCCAAAATAAATTCCGCATGCGTAAGCCGTCGGCAGAAAAGTTGTGATTTTTTTCTGAAGTGCAAAACCTCTATGGTAAAGAAGGGGTTTAGGTAGAAAACTTATACGATGGTAACTTCTCACCTTTTTGATTAATGCCAACTTGGAAAACATAAGGCAGTCTGTGCGGATCACGGTCACTTAAAACTTCATCGAATACCTCATTGTTATGCTCTTTGGCCTTGTTGTATGCTTCCTTTAAGTTTTTAATTTTTGTTCGGCATTGCTGAGCTGTCTTAATTTTCGGTCCACTTTGGCTTATTGATTGTGCTATGTTGTTGTAAAATGCGTCATTCAAGATTTTACCGTAGTTGTTTCTCCACATTGACACCAACATGTCGGATTCTCCGGCGGTCCAGGTACAGCGTTCGCCCTGATGTGGTTCTTGCTGCCGTTCCTGCCTTTTCTGAGAATTCATTTGTTGACCTTGTGTATTCAGTTGTTGAAAAAATGTTTGGTTGGGAGCCTGATGCCTGTGACTTCCAATTAGTTGTGGATAAGAATGATTGTACACCCACTCTTCAAAAGAAGGAGGTCGAATATAGCCATATTTTTGATGAAAGTATACCAAAAAATCTTGATATGCTGCTCTCCCGGGGGGGGGGGGGGGTACTACCCTTGTCGACGGACGGGGGTGCTCCGCCGAGGTTCGAAAAATGGACCCTACGTGGGACTCGAAATTTGCGAAAAAAGTGACCCTGAATGGGACTGAAATTCCAAAATTTTCTCAAAATTTCTACTTTTTCCCTAAATTTTCCAAAAATAGGCACCCTACGAGGGACTGATTTTTCTATTTTGGTGTTTTTGCGACCCTACCAGGGACTCGTGGAGGTTAAATAAGGTACCCTGACCAGCGGAGCATCCCCGTAACCCATTTTGCCCTAGTACCCCCCCCCCCCGGGGCTGCTCTTTGATCCATCTTCGAACATATGCATACATATGACACTTCAGTTAAAGAAATTGTCCTATTTATTGCTAATCCACTAAAACTTGCTCAGGGGCATGTATGAAGTTACAAAAGATTTTACGATCAAAGCCTGATGTTGATGTGGGAATTAAAGCCCTCCTCTGAAAAGAAACCATTATCGTGCTGCATGCTTCTTTTCATTTCTTTTTACGAACTATAGAATTAACCTTTTCACAGTTTAACAACTATTTCATTAAGTATATTAGCTTGATTTTGTCAGTGGAAAAACACCCTTGAGTAATCAGAAAAGCTGTTTTTCCATCTCTTTACATTCCTCTGGGCATACTAAATAAGAAATCACACTTTGCATTTAAGAAAGTTTGCGAGCCAGGATTTTTTCATTTATGTTTTTTTTTGGGAACGTTGAGTGACAAAAAAGATTTTGATTTTTGGGAGAAGCTTTTTTAATGTGAACATTGCTGTAGAATATTGGAAAACGAAAAATAATTGCTCTTGAAGGAGAAAAGAATTAAAAGAATTACCTCGTTGGAAAGATAATTTGAGCGGAATATGTTTTAAGGCTTTGGAATTTCCGAAAAGGAGATGCAAAATGAAGAAGAGAAGAAAAATTCTTAGAACTTTGTTGATTTCAAATATGTTTTCAGGTTTTTCGTTTTTTTTTTCATTGATGAAAAAATTACAGTTTTTCCTTACTTGGATGTTTTTAAACAAAATATCAAGCTTTCCTTGTTCTACTTCAATTTTTAAAAATGTGCAGACAGCCAATTTTTCTGGAACAGACTTCGGAACGTGGCATATTTTTTGGCTGGAGTAAGCATAAATAATTTTGTATACAACCAATGTGGTCCATAACTATCATAAAACTTATTCCTCCTATTTTTTTCTAGAGACATAGGTACATACTTACGACGGAAAGAAATGTCAGTCAAAAGAAACTTTATTGCAAGTGATGTGGATTATGATATAGAACCAATTATTGTAAAAAATATCCTGAGACCCCGCCTAAGTTATCAAAACGAGCACCATATGGAGGGATTTGATAAAACGGGAAAATATTTTTTTGTAATGTGCAAAAAAAAGGAGACAGCTGAATATGGTGCTATAGCACTGATTATAATTTTTTTTAACAAGACAACAATGAAATTTGAAAAAAAAGAGTTGACAGTGACATTAAACAACCCAAAAAAAGCTGGAACAGAAGAAATATATAGCATTGATTTAATAGGAAGAAAATTAGTTTTCGTAAGAATTTACGAAAAGTGCCTTGTTAATAAAATTATTGAACTTTACTATTTTGACTTTGACGAAATCGTCGATTTGAAATTCGAGAAAAAGATGGTTGAAATCGATACTGAGCCTATAACTATGGATTACAAGAAAGCAGAGTTCGGTGGTTCTATTTGTAAGTTTGGCATCAACAATGAAAAATTTTTTGTAATGGTTTATAAACGGTTTGAGGATAATACCAAATCAGAAAACTACAAATGCGCAATTGATGTTGTTGAAAACAAAAAACGTATTTTCATCAACCTTCCGTCTCTTCCATATTTTTATGACAGCTTTTTTATGGATAACCGATGCTTCTTTTTGAGTTATTCAACCAATAAAATTCTAGAGTTTAATTATGATGGTCAGTTGGTTCACGTTTATAAATATAAAAAGGAAATTCATCCCGGCTCCATGTACTGTATTGTGCCGATTAACAAATCAATGTTTTTAAGACCATTTGTTTTTGATAATGGATACATGGATCCCGTCCATGTTTCTCTTTTGGAAAATGGGAAAGTTTATAACATTGATTTTCAAAATAAGGAAGTTGTACAGTTACCAGAGGATGTCGAAGAAGTAGACGTGTGTGGTTTATCAAAAGCATTTGGTATGATGACCCTCAATTTTAATTTGCAAACTTTTGAGGGAAGAAAGTTTATAATGATCGATTCAAACTCCAAAATTACATTCCAAATGTTTGAGAAAGACTGCTTGACTGAGAAATATACCAATTGGAGCATGGAGGAGATAGCAACAACCCTTTTTCATAAAAAACTATGTACCAAGCCATACAGAGGGCGAATAGGTGAATCAATTTTCAGTGACCTTGAATTCAATGTAGTGAAAACAAACATTTCTAAAAGGTTTTCGTCATTGAAACGTTTATCAGCAAGGACTGTTTTAACAAACTTCAGTGATGAGTACATTCTGAAACAAAATTTACCCAAATGTTTGTTTGGCTTTCTAGGGTTTTAGATTAGTTAATTTTATTGTTTAATACCCTACAATTAAATCGTGTTTTTTATCAATTGTCGTGTTTTGGGAGGCTAGTTTGATTTTAAAATTTTTGAGATAAAGGTAAACTCTACAGAAATTTCAATCAAAGTTCTAAAAATATACAAATTGATACGCAGAATAGATAGCATTAGTTATAAACACGTAACTGGGAGACTTTCTTATTTCAAATATCGGCTCAGGTCAATCGTGGAGGTAATAAAGATAGATGGAGAGTCAATGCCTTTTGTTCTATTCTGATTTATCATCGGAAGCAAACAGCTTAAATTTTTCAAAATCAACCAAACAGTCTCTTTCTGTTCTTATAAATTGATGTTTTTGCTTCCAATGATGGTACATCAAAGAAAAGCCGCTTTGAATAGGTTTATAAAAGATGTCAACGACCATTTAGATCATTACCGAGACGTTTTCTCTCCATCTATATCTTTATTACCTTCATGGGTCAATAGCTCAGTGGTAGAGTGCTCGTAGACAAGCGAGAGGTCGTAGGTTCGATTCCTACTTGATTTCAGATATTTTGAATATTACTTGATCCCTTTTCCGTGTTGTTATCGATGGTATGTAATCTGTTTGTTGTTTTGTAAATCAATTATTTAAATGGTTGATAATCAAAAGTTTAAAATGATTGGTTTAGTTTTTTCAGAATTTTTTAAGAACTATTCTATAAAAGCACCAGATTGAATTTAGCCAAGACCAATAATTTAGTAAGAACAATCTGATCCTTATATTTTAAAACATGAATTCTTATGGTAAGCCCTCAAGGAAAGAATCTAAGTGCGTTAGAAAAATTCTTTAAATTTATTTGATATTTCAAGTTTCGGATTCTCTTATGTTTATAAATAAGAAGAAGTAATATGAAAAATATTTCATGAATTTTTTTATAAAAATTTATAATTAGGTATTTTTCTTATAATTGTTTATATAAATACTTTAAAAAATTTATATTGTTGTGTTACAGGTTATTTTGATGACAATGAACCTTAAGTCTTCAGTACTATTACCCTATAATGTTTATAATCCTAAATTTCCTAAAGGATTAGGTGGGCATTCAATTTGAGGACACTCGGCATACATGAAAAATTTTCTTCTGGGCCAGATTATTCTCAAAAAAAAAGTAAAGACGAAAAACAAATTTTTGTTCATTCTTGACGTTTCGGTACTTCTTGTATCATGATCACATACTCGCATACAGTATTATAGCTTGGAGATCCATGCAATGATTCTTCTTTTATGTACTGATAACAAATGAATAGCATGGTTTGGGTTTGGGATAAGACACCCCTGTCTCAGTGCCCCGATGGTACCTTTTCCCTCAGTGGGGAATAAAATTTCTATCGAAATCCCAATGGGGATAGAAAATCTATAGTTTCCAGCTCAAAAATTCCAGTGGGGATGGTTTTGAAGTCCAATTTTTTCCATTCAATTTGCAAGGGGATATAATTATAGGGCAATTTTCCGGTGGGGTTGAAAATATAGGGTATTTTTCCACCGGGGACGATTTTTTGGCCTATTTTTCCACCGGGGCAGCGGGTCCAACGGGTCTGTGACACAGGGGTGTGATTAGACTAGTAAACTAGTCGTTTAAAACAGACCTACATACAAAAAGTTCATGCTCTAAAAAAAATAAAATCGAAAAGGTGAGGTTGTGTGTCTTTTTTGAATTTCAACGACTAGAAGCTTCTTCCCTCAAAAAACGTTGTTTAATTTTACAACCTTTTATAGCTTTTTGAGAATCCATCCAACTTTTTTGACTAAATGATATTTCATAGTAACATTGAACATGGGAACATATAAATAAATGAGCATTTCTAAAAACGCAATAGACAGAAAGAAAACTAAATGCAATCCCGCA
This sequence comes from Clytia hemisphaerica, assembly GCF_902728285.1. Taxonomy (NCBI): domain Eukaryota; kingdom Metazoa; phylum Cnidaria; class Hydrozoa; order Leptothecata; family Clytiidae; genus Clytia; species Clytia hemisphaerica. Next base: position 70,281 of record NW_027104098.1, on the reverse strand, counting down.
CGGGTCAGACAATCAGAAATCTGTATGTACGATTTTAGGTGAAGAAAAAAAGGCGCTGGAAGTAGCTTCTAGTGGGTTATTTTCCTTGACAGTTTTATTATAAGGTTATAAGTAATAACTGACTAGTTTACTAATTTAGGGTGTGATAAGAGTTTGAATTTCCCAGCTCCAAACGACAGTTGAAACAAAGTACAGCTATTTCATTTTACTGGTCAGACCTTCTTAAAGAAAAAAAAATAACTTTTTTAAATTTAAGTAAGAAAGGACTGCGCTAAATTCAAATTTCCTACTGTAAATAGCCCGAGCTCGTTCTGTACAAAATTACAGGACGGGACCCCTGCCTCTTATGAAACTAAAAGAACTAAGGTCAAATCTCCATTTTACCCCTTTAATAGCTTTGGCACCCTAATCTTGTCTTGACACCAAAGAATTCGTGGGTTTCCAAAAGGTTCTAGAAATTTACCAATGGTTGCAATTGACCGTTTTCATTGTACGTGTATGTAGGTCCCCCGTAGGTCCTTTCCAACACTTCAATTCTTTTATTGAGTTGATAAACTTTCAGACAAATTATTCGGCATTAATTCGAGAACGAAAAATAAATGAATCGCTGGTAAACAAAACAAATCAAACAAAAAAAGCAAAACCAATGTTTTGAAAAATCTCTTTAAACGCGAAAAAAAATTAAAATGGTAGATCCATGAAGTTAAGTCGCATTAAAATGTTGCTGAAAGAGGGAAAAGCTTTCGGCAACTCGGTTTATTTGAAATAACTCGTCAACTCGAACCTATCGAAGTTCATGGACCCATTGTAGATTATTGTAAGTAATTTTCGTACATAATTGTTGTGTACAGTATACCGCAGCTTTGTGTTTTCTACAATCGGGTCGTCTTATAGACCTTTTCATAAATTACGTCACGAACATCACTTGCCTCGTATTCAAACAATTACCATGGTGATTATGTCCCTTGAGACATTGAATAATTTTTTTATGAACAGAAAGTAGTTTTAATAAAATCCACTGGGAGTAATCACCATGGCAATAATTTCAAAACGAGGCAAGTGATGTTCGTAACGTAATTTATGAAAAGGTCTATTGCTTCTCAAATTTGGTTAAAGTAATGATATAGTAATAAAAAAGGTAAATGAAAACGGTAAACAAGCATCTTCACTAGAGACAAGCTTGTAATTTAAATCGTGCACAAGGAAATGATGATTCATTCTGAAATTTATTATTTTCAATTAGGAATCAGATAAGATCTACTAGACAGTACCCTGGATCTCTTAAAAAAATCTTTTTATCAACAGGTAAATGGAGAAGACCAACGGATTAGACACCAACAAAAGTAAATTAGAACCCAAATATTCCTTCAGTCCATTCTATACATTCCTCGAAAGTCCAGAAAGACGTCAACAACAGCCTTTGACACTCGATATCTTCGCCCTCAGTAAGAAAACACAAGAACTTCAACACCATCAAGATAGTATCTTTTATGATGATGATAATAGTTCTCTTGTCCAAACTTACGACTCCATTTTTGGACAATTTAAAGAAGAAAAAGAACCAGAGAGCAATTCGTGGAATCACTTGAAAATGATTGGTTTGATATTCTTGAGCAAAGGTAAATAGTTAGAGGAGGCGGTTAAAATTTCATTGAAACGTATAGATTATTTCAGATTAACCTTTTTTAAAAGTACCAATGTCGTATATGATCAGACATGGGCTATGTAGGAGTAGGAGGGCGAAGCCCTCCTGTAATACCCAGTTTGAGTTATAAATCGTCATTTTTGGTCTCTATATCCAACACTGGGCGAAATAAAAGACTTCCAATCCTGGAAAAATATTGAAAATGTGATATTTCCATATACTTTATGCGATTTTTAAATTTTCAGATTCAGGAATAGTTGGCCTAAAAGAATATTTATCACATGCACGTTTTCTTTTAATTAGAACCCAGTTTATAAGAACATCGAGGCAGAAATTCGTCGAAAAATTAAGAACAACATAAGAACATGCCCAGCCTCAGTTTGGAAAAAAATGACAAAAAACTACAATTTTTTCCTCTTTTCAAGCAGTTATAACCGAACTTAGGGATGGATTTTCTATAATCGAGAGTCAAATATTGTCCAAATTTTACCAATTTTAAATGTAATTTTGCATGATAATGTCGATTTAGAGTAGTCTGAAAAATTAAGAACGCATTTATGAACATTTTAGGATGAAACTGCCAAAAAAAAAACAAAAAAATAAGCACATCAAGGCTCAGCTAAATGTTAGGTGTTCTAATAAAAAAAACATGTAGTTTTGTTGGTTACATCAGGCAGAAATCTGTATTTTGTAAATGCAAATGTGAGAAATTCACTATGGTCAGGACCCTTAATTTTCGGATAGCAATCAGATTTCCAATAAAAGGGTACACTTCAATTGCTTGAAATTTTTGACGAAAATCCTATTCACTTTGAATACTACATTTGAATGAGTAGAATCAGTAAGCTGCTGGCATCCACTAACGGATTCATACTCCTTATATATACTACCTGGGATTTGTAGTGGTCTGAAATTCATATAGAGTCAGTAGTTTGAAAGAGGTGGTCCTTGAGATCCAAAGTTTGAAGTGGAAGATTGTATAATGAAAATATCTACGCCTTATTTCGATAAAATAAATTGATGTTGTGTCTCACAGATGAGAAAATGGCAAAACTAAATAACGTCAAGGAAAATTAATACATTAGCCTTGTGTGGGCTTCATGTTATCACAGCTGGCGAAATTTTTAAATTCAAAGAAAGTATTGACATTGAATAAAATACACTTTTAGTATAAGACATGACATGTGTGATTCGTGAAGATTTTCGAGGAAAGCTTTTTACAGTTGAAGGAAAGATGTAGGGTTGCTTGAAACATTTCGAAAGTTTCTGAATAAATTAAAGATTTCAAGAAATGCTTAAAAAGGCAATTTAAAAAAAACAGAGGAATGATCTGGAGCTTGAATGGTATCTATTCAATTTGTTCAAATTTCAAATGTTTTCTTCTTATATATTTCAACATTGTTGTGTACATGGGAGATGGGGGTGCCTAAAGATCAATTTTATTATTACAAAAAAATTGATACCCTGAGTATCAGAGGTTAAGTTTTCAAAGAAAATAGTAACCTCTGAAGACAAATAATAGAAATTTTATCGCGCATGTGTCAATCTAATCACTGTAGAGAAAATCAAAGATGAAGAGCAAATATTACCATATTAATGTCTAGCAGACTGTATCAGTATGCAGTTTACTATTTACGAATTCCCCAGAAACCTCCAAGTGTAGTTGAAATGAGTTTATTTCGAAAGAAATCTTTTACATGATCCCCAAATGTATAACAGTAATTACTAAACTTTTAATTATGGAAATGTCATTTTAATTGAATCGAAATAATAGACAGACTTTATGTTATGATTCTCTATCACTGACTATTTTTACAAAGCATTGATGACTTTTTGTAAGTTGTGTTTTCAACGACAGGAATAAAAATATCGACTATGACGCTCATCCAAGATCTTGGATGGTCGTCATGGTTACTTTTGTCTTCGCTGATTGCGCGATGAATAGAATCTCGATTCGTCGGCACAGCGTAAATATATGATTTTGAGCTGTGCTTTTCACGGTAAAAAATTGATTGATAGTAAAACTTGAAGTATTGCTTTATATTTTTAGTTGGTTGCACATTAATGCTGATGATGTTGTTGGCTTTACCAATGTCTATGGTCGTTATTGGTAAGGACAATGCTAGCATTCAACTTTCTTATAGCTGTCACATGGCAATAAACGGACTTTAATTTATTTAACACGATGTCCATATTTACCACGATCGACTACTACCTAAGATTTGAACGGAACATTCATTCCTTTTTTATGGCCGAGGACATGTCTGTTTCAGTTGAAAGTTCATTAAGTCTCAAAAATCTGAAAATCACTGGGGAAAAAAAATTTGTGCCTGGAAGATGCCTTGTAGGCTATAAACTGTGATTGTTAAGGTTATGATATTGTCTTAATGTGAATTCAAATATATGAAAAATCTAAATACCATTGATATCTGAAATACCACGCCATACCAAAGATAACTCAATATAAATATAGCCTATCGGCTATGGCTGTCAGTTTCAAAAGTTTCCCCACTCTTAAAAATATGTTATCAAAATTGTAATAACTTTAATTTATTTCTATAGGAGTGTCATACAAAGATGTTTGTCCGATCGAACCTTTCATTCCAATCTATCTCATTGTCGGTGGATCATTCGGTATCGTCAAAATGCTCTCCATCATAATTCAGCGAATCACATATAACGGGGATATCTTTCAAAGCGATAAAAGCAACGAGGAGGAGCGTCCAATCGCATGGTTGTTCGTTGACGGCGTATTAAACTTGTTTTTATTCACGTGGTTCGTTGCGGGAAACATATGGGTGTATTCAAAATATAAACCAAATTACACGCCCCCGCCTCATCAACCATTCAACTATTGTAATAAAACTGTGTACGTGTTTGCTTTTTGGGTGATCACAACCAGTTACCTGATGTTAGGGTTGATTTGTTTGTGCACGTGTTGCTTGGCCGCGTGCGCGAGCTGTACGGCGTTCTTTTTAACGAAATCATCGAATTCAGAGATGGGTGCAGAAGATGAGGTTAATGGTGGTGATAGGTTTATTGATAACCGGTTTCGATAAAGAATCTAAGCATCATATTGGTGTAATTTTGTCCGAATTCAATATTACATAATATTGCCTTGTGCGAGAGGAATAGCTCAACACGTGGGTTTTGGCGTTTAGTGACATTTACCGAACTCAACATACTGTTCGGCTTTTTTCAAAAAACCTTCGACATTCATAATCTATTAAATAACAAGAGCCACAAAGATGTGGTTAAATATTTCCTCCAATAGCTCAGAGCATAGATTGTAGTCGCAGTCGAACCCCACAGATTATCCTAAAGCCCCAACTTAGTAACTTAAATTTATTAAAGCCTTTATATTAAGCAATATCCGATGCAAAACAAAATTTAACCATATTCCTGCTAAAAATTGTCTTTATTTCATAGACATGTTCACAGATGATATAAGTCTAAAAACTTGTTAAAAAATTGCATGCATTTACACCATCTACGTATTCTTTAGAATTATGTGTGATAATGTGTTGGCAAATGATAACCATTTTGACACAAGAAAAATGTATTTATTCAACTAATATTGTTTTTTACCTTCATTAAGGAAATAAAATCTTAGACAAAATCTTTTGCAAGTTGATATTATTCTAAGACTCATCTGAGTAAGAAAGTGCCAAAATATCTTGAGACTGTCTACTAAGGGACTAATATGGAAATATGGCAATATGAATTTGGGAGATATCGAAATATGTTGTACACATTAGTTTCATATGAAAAACTTCCTTGTCATCGATATTTTAAACCACCATATTATACCATCCACAAGTAAAAAGTTACTTAAAAATGGATCTCCTTCTTTACAGATTTTAGATTTCCAGTGCATAACATCTGTTACATTAGTATTTATGTGATAATATACCAAATTGTCAACCTTGAAATTGTCACATTTAGTTACAGTATTGCTGAATATTTACAACACTTTCCAGCAAACTTTTTTGTGAAATTTGTGTCTTGATAAACTAAACTCCATGACATTTTATCATTGACCATTAAATCACATCTTGGAACAATAGAGTTCCTTGGTTTAATTCCCGCGTCTCCAAGAATAAGTAATAGATCGAAATGAGAAGCTAACGAGGCAAAGGGGTCAAATCAAAAGGGGTGAAAGAAACAGGAGACATAAGGAGTGCCGAAAGAGAAAATTATATTTCGAAAGGTGAATGAAAGTGCAAATTAAAAATTGTACAAAACGGAATTTGGGATGACATTGGGGATGCATCAAGATAAGCTGTGACTAAACTTAACGCCTAACCCGTGTAGATGACGGGTACGACCTATGCCCGTGTAGATGACGGGTAGCACCTAAGCCCGTGTAGATGACGGTACGCCCTAAGTCCGTGTAGACGACGGATGCCTGACCTTAGAATAAGTATCTGGATAACTGACTAATAACTTGCCAGAGGTTACGTAGTAACCCAACACCCCTAAACTAACTGAACGCCTAACCCGTGTAGATGACGGGAGCAAGCTTAGCCCGTGAGCTCACGGGAGCGAACTTAACCCGTGTAGATGACGGGTGTGAGACCATAGCCCGTGTAGACGACGGGAGCAAAACTTAACCCGTGTAGACGACGGGATCGAACTTAGCCCGTGTAGATGACGGGAACGAACTTAACCCGTGTAGATGACGGGTGTGAGACCATAGCCCGTGTAGACGACGGGAGCAAAACTTAACCCGTGTAGACGACGGGATCGAACTTAGCCCGTGTAGATGACGGGAGCGAACTTAGCCCGTGTAGATGACGGGAACGAACTTAACCCGTGTAGATGACGGGTGTGAGACCATAGCCCGTGTAGACGACGGGAGCAAAACTTAACCCGTGTAGACGACGGGATCGAACTTAGCCCGTGTAGATGACGGGAGCGAACTTAGCCCGTGTAGATGACGGGAGCAGCTTAGGCCCGTGTAGATGACGGGTAATTGACTTATAAACAAGTAGCTGGATAAACTAACACAAAAAACTTGCCAAAGGTTACGTGGTAACCGGAAACTAATTGGTATCTCGATGCATCCCAAATGGCCTAATCTCTCTGGTCGAAAAACCTTGCCTAGGGAAAAACCGTGAGATTAGGATCCAACGCTGCAGCTGCGATGACCACGCCTTGATAGCAGGATAAGATCTGAAAAGAAAGGAGAGAAAGGCAGAACCACAAACAAAACAAAGATAAAAAGGGGCAGGGAAGGGAGGGGAAGCTTAACTTGCAGATGAAGAGATAAGCTCAGGGCAAACACACCCTTGGAATATATATACGGGAACTCAGATAACCGGCAGCCGAGAAATACCTAATCCTAACCTTTTCCGCAACCCGATGTAACTCAGTCGACTGGGAATTAACCTTAGCTAAAGATTAGCTCCAATTAATTCCCGCGTCTCCAAGAATAAGTAATAGATCGAAATGAGAAGCTAACGAGGCAAAGGGGTCAAATCAAAAGGGGTGAAAGAAACAGGAGACATAAGGAGTGCCGAAAGAGAAAATTATATTTCGAAAGGTGAATGAAAGTGCAAATTAAAAATTGTACAAAACGGAATTTGGGATGACATTGGGGATGCATCAAGATAAGCTGTGACTAAACTTAACGCCTAACCCGTGTAGATGACGGGTACGACCTATGCCCGTGTAGATGACGGGTAGCACCTAAGCCCGTGTAGATGACGGTACGCCCTAAGTCCGTGTAGACGACGGATGCCTGACCTTAGAATAAGTATCTGGATAACTGACTAATAACTTGCCAGAGGTTACGTAGTAACCCAACACCCCAACATCACCCAAAAACCGCAGAGAAGAAAAAGGGAAAGGGGGGGCTATCTAGGGCAAAGCACAAGGTAGAGAGTGAGACGAGAAAAGGCAGAAAACAAAACCTTATGATTAAAAGTAATAGCGTATTAGTATTATTTCGGTAGCAAAAAGCGTATTGAAATGTTTTTATAATTATTATTAAAAGTAATAGCATATTAGTATTATTTCGGTAGCTAAAGAGCGTATTGAAATGTTTTTATATTTATTATTACTATTAATAAAAATAAAGCAAGCGATATTGTGAAGACAATCAAAATTAATACGAGCAATATATTGATAGTGCACTCAGCAAAAATAATAGCATGGTGTGAACTAAAAAGACCGGGTAGAACAAACAAGTACCATAAAAATACATGACATTGTAGACAAATTACCACTTGTCGGGGTCCCAAGTAGACGACACATGAGATATCTTGGCCATATTAGCAGTGAATTTTTGAATATCAAAATCCGAAACACGAAGATAACGAAGGTAACAGTCACTGGACCACCTGCCCATAATGCGAATCATTGAGTCGGAGGCACCTGCGCTCAAGGCGGCAGAAGCACCACCAATACGAAAACTATGGGTGTTCAAGTCGGAAACAGACGGGAGGGATTGCTCGAGTAAGGCGTATAGTGTTCGGCGGGTGAGGAGTTTACCATCATGAAATTGAAAGAGGGGGCCCGGTTTTGAACTTCGAAGGGCTAGGTAGTTTCTCATAGCGCCCACTGGGCAAATATTGTTGGAAGTAGCAGCAATCCTAATATTAACACCTTGGCGGAACGGATCGGTTTTGCTTCCTTTAATACGGATGGTCATTAGGGAGTGGTTGAGGTTGAAGGTAACATCAGACTTCATGAGGTGAATTGACGGGTCATATCGACTTTGAGAGGGACAGGAAAACTCGGACACACGAAGAAGGCCAAAAAAGGCGGTTAGGCATGCGGCTAAAAGCATGTACTTGTCTTGAGTGGGATGGCTGCAAAGTAATAAGAATCTTGAAATGACTCGAAGATGGGAAGTGGTGATGGGTTTACGTGGTCTGCGGGTAAGTGAATTTCCTTGGCGTCTACGAATGCCTCGAATGACACGGTGAAGTATGGGCATAAGGGCAAGGGGCAAATTTGAGCCAAGCATTGAATTTTGGTGTAGTACTCCAGTGATATAAACTTTTATTGTTTTGCAAGCAATGCCACGGTTAAAAGAAAACACGGAAAAGAAACACAACAAAGCTTCAGAACTAGGGAAAGGTATTAAGCCATGTGAGTCGCAAAAGTTGATGTAAGAACGGATACCACTCATGTATGTAGCTTGAGTAGATGGTGCAAGAGAATCCTTCAGGAGCCCAACAAGATCGTGGCCAAGAGATCCATTACAGAGTTGGGAACAGTTGACGGGAAGGGACAACACCCTGGACAGACTGATTTGAATTCTTCGACCTGCAAACGAGATAAAAGATCAGCAAAAACATTCTCAGAGCCAGGGACATGACGAAATGAAAGGTGGATGTTGTTTCGAGCAGTTAGGAAGAAAATCTTGCGAATGAGAACCATCATAGACTTATCCTTGGAAGAGGAAGATGACCAGACCGAGACGGTGGGCTCGTTGTCTGTGGAGACAACGATGCGGCAATTGCTGAAAGACTTAAGCCAGGTATTAAGAGATGCAAAAATAGCAAAAAACTCAAGGAAGGAGATGTGAGTGAGAAGAGAAACGTCAAACGGCCAAGCCTCAGAAATCCAAAGACCCTGGAAAAAACAACCAAAACCAAGAAAGGACGCATCAGTTGAAATCTCAAAAGGAGCTTGAAGAGAAATAGGTGTAGGAATAAAGGAAGAACCGTTCCAAGAATTGAGAAACTCAGACCACATCTCTAAGTCAAGGCGAACATCAGAAGTTAAGTCAATGTGATGGTTAAGGCGAACAACCGAAGAAGACAAGTCAATGAGACGACGCAAAAAGATACGACCTGGACGGATGACTTTACAAGCAAATGACAAAGAACCAATCAGAGACAACAACTCACGTTTAGTACACTTCCTCTTTGAACGCCAAGCAGAAACCATACCTTTCAATTCCACAAGCTTACTGGTAGGCAGACGAATAGAAGAGGAAACAGAATCAATCTCGATGCCCAAATACGTCATCACCTGGCTGGGGCCCTCCAACTTGTCCAAGGCAACGGGCACACCAACATCCTTGAAGAGAGCTTGAACGACATCCATCTTAAGCTGGGCTTCGTTAAAGGAAGGAGCACAAAGGATAAAATCGTCAAGATAGTGAGAGATAGCAGTGATAAGGCATTTCCGGACAAGGATCCATTGCAAGGCATCAGCAAACATATTGAAAATGCAAGGAGAGGAGCGACTACCAAAAGGAAGGCAAAGATCGAAGAAGTACTTACCCTGCCAGCAATATCCCAGGAGGGGCCAATCGTCGGGGTGGACTGGGCAGAGGCGAAAGGCGTGCTTGATGTCGATTTTTCCCATGTAGCAGCCAGGGCCCATCAAACGGATCATGTCAAGGGCTTCGTCGAAGGGGGTATACTGGACATGGGTCAGTTCTACAGGGATGCCATCATTGACAGATGAACCAGGGGGGAAGGACAAGTCGAGGATGATCCGTTTTGTTCCATCTTTTTTGGGGGCAGCACCGAGGGGGGAACAAAAAAAAGAGGGGAGGGGGTGGGTGTCAAAAGGGCCAGCAGTATGCCCACGCTTCAATTCCTTCAGGATGGCTGTAGAGACAGCCTCGCAGTTGGAATCTGCTGAAAGGTTGTTACGTTCAGGGCCAACTGGTGGTGGACCTTGGAAGCCAATGTGAAAACCTGTAAGGAACCCAGACACAAGAAACTCAACGATCTCAGGGTCATACCCGTCGAGGAACTCAAACAAGACAAGGGGTTTAACAGGGGAAGCTGGCTTGAAGGAAGAAGGGAGAGAGGAACCTATTGGGAGGTTGAGAAGAATTTGGTGATCACTGGGGGCGGTAGGGACATTGCATGACAGGATGGGGATAGTTGCAGATGAGGCAACTGTGGAGATATCGACAGGAGGGTCGACACTGGATGTTGGAGTTAAAGTTGTGGCAGAAGTTGGCAGGTTTGGCGGCAGAGGCAGCTTGCTGGGGGGCAGGAAAGGGCTGACGAAGGTTAGGGTAGGGCTGGTAGTACTGAGCACGGGGAAAAGATGGGGGGCGAGGGCGGGGTCCAGGCTGAGAAGGCATCCGTGGGGCAGGAAAATGGTGCGCTGTCTGAGAAACAGAAGAAGGGCGGGCAAAAGAGGTGGAGGGGGCAGAAGAGGGGCAGCGGGGGGCGAGATGGTCCTTGCTCTGGCAGATATAACACTGGCTCGGCTGCTTGTGACCCAAGAGGTGCAAGTTAAAAAGATTTTGGTTGGACGTATCCCATCTAGCTACCGGGTTGTTGGTCAAAAATGTTCTAAAAGCCTTGTCGTAGGAGTACCAGCCAGAGAAGGAATAGTCATTAGCCAAATGGGCAATATAAATCTGATATGCAATCATCTGATTGGCCAGGTTGGGTCTAAAGACTAATGAAGCTTGGAAAAATCTGGACCATGCCATTAACCAGGAGTTTAGGTCAATAACCTTGGCTTTCTTTGAAAATTGTTGAATGGCAGTATCGTTTTTTTGTAAAGAGATGTTGCCCTCCGAATCGAAGGCCAGAGATACAGCAGAATTAAGAGGCCGGCCAATGTTGGAAGGTAGAAGAAAATCAAAATCAACAAACTCACCACTCTTAATTTGTTTCAATATTTTTGCAGGTATCGCAGGGAGCTCGTTGTTGCAATTGTTGACAAAGTTGAAAGTGTTTTGATTTTGACCAGCAAGGTGTGGTTGCGAGGAAAGCGTGATGTTTTGATTGCCCATAGCGAGGGTACCATTATTAGCCGTGAGAAGGGCGTTGATAAGGGCGGAAGAACTATTCATGGGTGGCGTGTTGGTGGTGGGAGTTGAATCTTGTTGACTTGACAGGCTTGACGACGTCGCAATGGTCGAGAGAAGAACGTTGTCCTGTGATGTACTGGGCAGGACAGGGCTGGCCAGTTGGCTTGAAGATGATTGTGATGAAGCAAAAAATGAGTTCAGGCGGCTGTCGACTAATGAATTGACCAATGATAAAAGTTGCGTACTTTGATCAGTAACAGTAGTAATTGTGGACTGGACGTCATTATTTTGAGTGTTAACAGGAAAGATAGGTAAGAGTTGTTCAAGACTGATTTGGTCAGATTCCATGGTAAAATTTTTACTTTACTGAAGCTTAACTTGCAGATGAAGAGATAAGCTCAGGGCAAACACACCCTTGGAATATATATACGGGAACTCAGATAACCGGCAGCCGAGAAATACCTAATCCTAACCTTTTCCGCAACCCGATGTAACTCAGTCGACTGGGAATTAACCTTAGCTAAAGATTAGCTCCAATTAATTATTGCAAGAATGTTTATCTTTGTTCATATTCTCATTACGTGCAACATTATCATTACATCATTGCCAGCAAGTTACATTGTATTGTCAGCTTTAGAGGTCGTCAAACTTTGTTGAATTTGTAATCCTGGCACCTGAATGTGAAAGGAAAGAAAAATTCAAAATTTCATAATGGGAAATAATCTCTTTACAGTAATCAATGCCAAATGTGTGGTCATTCGCTGAAATCTCCCAAAAAAAGGCTTTAAAAGGGTGGGACTCTGCTTGATGGTTTGACTTTGAGCTATGTTTGCCATGCATATAAACTGAGCCATTAAAGAAGTTTACGGGAACGTACAAAAAGGACCACAGGGTACGTACAATAAGGTACACTGGGAACATACAATAAGGTTCACGGGGAACATACAATAAGGTTCACGGGGAACATACAATAAGGTTCACGGGGAACATACAATAAGGTTCACGGGAACATACAATAAGGTTCACGGGGAACATACAATAAGGTTCACAGGGAACGTACAATAAGGTACAAGGGGAACGTACAATAAGGTACAAGGGGAACGTACAATAAGGTACAAGGGGAACGTACAATAAGGTACAAGGGGAACGTACAATAAGGTACAAGGGGAACGTACAATAAGGTACACGAGGAACGTACAATAAGGTACACGAGGAACGTACAATAAGGTACACTGGGAACGTACAATAAGTTCACGGGGAACATACAATAAGGTATACTGGGAACGTACAGTAAGGTTCACAGGGAACATACAATAAGCTTACTACTTACTTACTGCACGGTTTAACGTCCGTTGTTCCCAGCAGCTGGGGTTGGACGCAATAAGGTTCACGGGAAACATACAATAAGGTATACTGGGAACGTACAATAAGGTACGCTGGTAACATACAATAAGGTAGACGGGAACATAAAATAAGGTTCACGGGGAACGCACAATAAGGTACACAGGGAACCTACAGGGAACCTACAATAAGGTATATACACAGGGAACATACAATAAGGTACTGGGGAACGTACAATAAGGTACATGGGGTACGTACAATAATGTATACGGGGAACGGCACAATAAGGTACCCAGAAACACACAAAAAGGACAAACGGAGAGCGTACAAAAGGTACCTTGAAAGCATTCAAAAAGGACCATGGGAAGTGTACAAAAGGACCACACAAAACGTACCAGGACCATGCCGACGCACCGGACTTAACGAACACCGGACTTATTTTGTCCGGTGTAGCGAAAGGATACTTTTTGCCACCGGACAAATACACCAGTCAGTACGGTGCGTCGGCAGGGTCCTAACGTACCAAGGATCCCAGAGAGCGCACACAAAGATACAAGGGAGGGGAGGCATACAAAAAGGTAAACAGGGAGTAAAAGCATCTATTATGATGATCTAGTTTTCTTTTTAGCATCTGGCATCAAGGCTAAAAATGGGGCACTGAGAAGAGTGCAAGCTTTTCCAAGTTTTGACCATTAATATCTAGACAATATATACATGATGGAAATCAGAAAGAAATTTATGCTCACCTTCTTCTCAAGTCAAGATAGGAATGGATTGGATTTCCATGTGTTTCAGCTTCTTTCTCTCCACCCTTCTTCTTCTCCTTATGGGAAAAATAAATTCAGCACACACGAGAGAAACTCAGGCAGTCCTCTGAGCTTTACACACAATCATTTGTTTTATGAAAAGCCCAAAAAGCTGGTAAAAACCCCTGCCATATTTTGATAGAAGGATACTATTTTCTTCCCCGCTAAATCTTCGCGACTATTTTTAGTCACGTGACTGAAGAGCCTAGTCATAATGTGCAGCACGAATAAAGAAAACATTAACATCGAAAATGGAAGAAAAGACGGAAAAAGGCCGTTTTAACAAATATTCCCCTATAGTAGGGAAATATTTAAAAATATGAAACCCTTAGACTAATTTGAAATTACGCATTAGAACATTAGAAAAAAAAACTGTCCGATAAGGTTAAAAGGTTAGGCTGTCTGCAATTTGCGTAAGATTTTTCTGGCAAAGATTTTTGTAGTTTGGCCCAAACAATTAAAAAAAACTTTCTTTAAAATATTAACTTACAATAGTAATAGACATTACAAAAGACTTACTAAAGTTCCGTGATAATGAAAGAACGTCGTCGTCGTCAGGTCTAGTGGTTGGCGTACTTGTTAAATTTTTTTGATTGTTGCTAGGTAAATCATCAGTGACCAAAAAATCCAAGTTTTCTAAATTATATGTAAACAAGTCTGTAAAAACTTAAATAAACTGCCTGCCAATGAATGTGCTTGAAATATATCATAAGGAAAAATGTTCAGATCACTCACAGTAGTGTGTATATGACATTTCCACTCCAGCATGCTCAAAGTGAGTGACTCAAGGTGTGAAACACAACTCAAGGTGTGAAAACGACTCAATGTGTGAAAAATGACTCAATGTGTGAAAAACGACTCAATTTGTGAAAAAACGACTCAATGTGTGAAAAACGACTCAATGTGTGTAAAACGACTCAATGTGTGAGAAAATAATGCTGAAAATGTGTGAAATCAAATATTCCAAACAAGACAAGTGTGAAAAACGATTCAATGTGTGAAAAATAATGCTAAAAATGTGCTCCCGGATATAGATATCTAATTTAAGCTATGGGTAAATATTCCATTTTATTCATTAGCGAGAAAAATGAGCTTCGTTCGAGTTTGCTCTAAGATCTGGACTTGGTTCACTACTAGAGGATTTCTTTACTCCCTTGGATTTATCTTTTTTACGCTATCTCTCTGTTAAACAATGGCAACACCAAATCAAAAAAGAAGTTTATCCTGTCCAGATGCTCCAAAGAAGAAACGATATTTCAAGAGCAGAATTTCAAGGTGGAAGAATGACCGAACCTTAAATTTCAATGTTGAAAACTACTTTGATCAAGAAGAGGAATTCTTTATCATAACTCAAAAACTTAGTGGGCAACATACCAACTCAATCATTTTCTCTCCTGACAAAGCTGATCTTCTCATCGCTAATGTCACTGGTTATCTTTTGGAATGGAAACGAAAGAAGTTCAAGAATGAAATGCAAAACGTGTTTTTCAAGATCACGAGAGAAAAGGTATTGCAAGTGCGGCGAGAAATGTGCGAAGGATGTTTGGAGGACTACCCAAGTCAACTTCATCACTACTGTCTCACAACGGAGACTAAGCAATTTGTAGAAGATACATTTTCGAATCTCCTTAAAGTGGTCGATGAAGAGGAAGCCAACGAAATTTGCAACAAGACGCTACAGATGAATGGTGAAATAAAATATTCCAAACAAGAACTCTTAGTTGATGAACAATGGGTCAGAAATTTGAAACAATTAATTTTAAAATATTTAAATTGTTAAATTATTTTATTACTCATAATATACCGTTACATAAAATTAGAAAATAAATAATTAAAGCTAATTTTTCCAATTCCCATCATTAACTGAAATCGCTGGGCGGGGAACGCCTTCGGCGTTCCTTTTTAACAAAAAGGAAAACCTTTGGTAAGTGGCGGAGCAGGGAACGCCGGAGGCGTTCCCCGCCCAGCGATTTCAGTTAATGATGTGAATTGGAAGAAAAAATCCTAGGGATTATATAATCTCAAATGAGGATTAGTTGGTCCCAAAGAGGGATTAGGTAATCTAATAAAGGGATTCGGTAATCTCTAAAAGATTTACTTGAATCAGGTAATTACAAAGATTAGGTAATCTTTAATATGGATTAGGTAATCCCAAACAAAAATTAGGTGATAGTCCCAAAATGATTAATAAAATAGACTAGGAAATGTAGAATAAGATCAAGCTAGCTTAGTCCCAAATCGATTGTAAAGAAAAAAAAAAAAGACATGAGCGTATTCAATTGAAGAAGAAGCATCCAAGATCCTAAAGAGAAACCCTATATCGGATTCCTCTTGCATTTGGCCTATAAATTGGCAAGAAAAGATTCCATTTCTTCATAATGTTTTTAAAAACCAAGGGCGACGATGTATGAATGTGACGATTGCGAAAAGACCTTTTCCTCAAAAAGCAACTAAAATCGCCATGTTACAAAAGCCCACCCTGAAGAATCTGAAGAGGAAGAAGATGAGGATTATCCAGACAGTGAGTCAATGTCCAATGATGAAGATTCTGATGACAGTGAACAATCTCAAGGTGATGAAGAAACTATAAATATATGGGAGACCATGTTCAACGAATGCGAAGGTTTATCAATTAATGAAACTTATAAATACAAGATCCTTTTTCTCCGGGCAATGAAAAAGAATATAACTCATAAAGCCATCATGCAAACTTTGCAAAGAGTTAGAGACGAAGAAGATATGGACTTTGAAGAAGCATTGGATTTTGCCATTGAAAAACGTCGGTTTTTGATTCATCGACAAATAATTCAATTTTCAAATGATGAAATGAAAGAATGAAACGAATCGATCTCTGTAATGGACACTTGTATTTTCATTAAAGCTCTGAATATATTTCTCTCTGATTAGATTATACTTGTATTTATTTCTTTTATTCTTTGGGTCAATCATTTCACCCGAGGTCAAACATTTAGCGTAAGGTAGGGTTACTGAAACATCATGATAATATATATATGATGCTTTATAATATAAGTTTCAGCTACGATTGTTTAAGAATAAAAGTAACAGGACAAGGATGTTAGCACTAACAAAAATCTAGAAGAAATTTATAAATATAAATGAGAATTAAGGAGTAAGGAGTATTTCCTTTTGTTAAAAAGGAACGCCGAAGGCGTTCCCCGCCATGCGATTTCAGTTAATGATGTGAATTGGAAGAAATTAGCTTTATTTATTTATTTTCTAATTTTATGTAACGGTATATTATGAGTAATAAAATAATTTAACAATTTAAATATTTTAAAATTAATTGTTTCAAATTTCTGACCCATTGTTCATCAACTAAGAGTTCTTGTTTGGAATATTTGATTTCACCATTCATCTGTAGCGTCTTGTTGCAAATTTCGTTGGCTTCCTCTTCATCGACCACTTTAAGGAGATTCGAAAATGCATCTTCTACAAATTGCTTAGTCTCCGTTGTGAGACAGTAGTGATGAAGTTGACTTGGGTAGTCCTCCAAACATCCTTCGCACATTTCTCGCCGCACTTACAATACCTTTTCTCTCATGATCTTAAAAAACACGTTTTGCATTTCATTCTTGAACTTCTTTCGTTTCCATTCCAAAAGATAACCAGTGACATTAGCGATGAGAAGATCAGCTTTGTCAGGAGAGAAAATGATTGTGTTGGTATGTTGCCCACTAAGTTTTTGAGTTATGATAAAGAATTCCTCTTCTTGATCAAAGTAGTTTTCAACATTGAAATTTAAGGTTCGATCATTCTTCCACCTTGAAATTCTGCTCTTGAAATATCGTTTCTTCTTTGGAGCATCTGGACAGGATAAACTTCTTTTTTGATTTGGTGTTGCCATTGTTTAACAGAGAGATAGCGTAAAAAAGATAAATCCAAGGGAGTAAAGAAATCCTCTAGTAGTGAACCAAGTCCAGATCTTAGAGCAAACTCGAACGAAGCTCATTTTTCTCGCTAATGAATAAGATGGAATATTTACCCATAGCTTAAATTAGATATCAGGGAGCACATTTTTAGCATTATTTTTCACACGTTGAGTCGTTTTTCACACTTGTCTTGTTTGGAATATTTGATTTCACACATTTTCAGCATTATTTTCTCACACATTGAGTCGTTTTTCACACATTGAGTCGTTTTTCACACATTGAGTCGTTTTTTCACACATTGAGTCGTTTTTCACACATTGAGTCGTTTTCACACCTTGAGTTGTTTTCACACCTTGAGTTGTTTTCACACCTTGAGTTGTTTTTCACACCTTGAGTCACTCACTTTGAGCATGCTGGAATGGAAATGTCATATACACACTACTACTCACTTTGCATGTGTTTAATTTTAGGAGTTCAGAGCAACAAACAGATTTTATTAAAGGAATCTGGTAAAATTTGGTACAAATTGAATATTTAAATTTAAGCATAAGGGATACAAAATTTAATGAGAAATGAGAGAAGGCATTAATAAAACAGACGTACTAGTGATGGTTGGCTTCCTTTGAAACACCTTTTCATACGGGGAATTTGACCGTGACGTGTTGAACAAAACTGAAGATTAAGAAAAAATTAACATGAATTTACAACTTATGAATGCTCTACACAACCAACAAACTTTCTAAACCTTGCCAGTCTATATTACTCTGATATAATTGGCTCAATAAAAGGGCTTATTTAAGGAAGATGTACATGGAATTTGTCACAGAGTTTCCTTGTGGGTCCTAGAACTACCAGAAAAAAACCTGATCGAATCGAATCGAAAAGATTTGGACTCTTTTATGTAATTTTTCGATGATGTCAATTTTTAGTATATATACAAAAAATGGGTTTTCAAAAGTAAACTTCAAATCTTTTACCTCAACGAAAATAGAAAAGAATATGGGGTCCTTTAAAACATTTTGTAGATCAAGAATACCATCAAGAATGGTCCAAAACGGCCCAAAACTTTTCACATTTCCTGGTAACGTTATGAGCTGCCAAAAATATTTTAATTCTCAAACCAGGCATGAAAGGTGTGCCTTAACCCTTCAAACATCTTCCTATTTTAATTTTTTATTAGGGGAAGCATCTCCTTAAAATTAAGATTGACAAGTGCTATGACCTTGAAATTTTGACTAGTGGTAAATATGGGTGATTGAAGATGATTTGCATTTTAGTTTGGCCACCTGTCTAGTTAGTATTTATCAGACCAGAATTTAAACTTAATAAAAATCATGTATTGACTGATTGGCTCGTTTGATTTGACTGAAATTTGTCCCCATGAGTATTTGGTACTTTAAAGCCCGGTCTGCAAAATACACGTTGACCACCTGCCGGAACTCAGGAACTAATGGATCTTTTGACTTAAATTTTTCACCAGTGATAGATATTGACCATCATTGAATTGAGGACACTGCTGTGCAAAATTTCCATTACAGACCGATCCCGTTTTTACATAAATTGCTCACTTTCAGTATAACAACTTTTTTAATACCTAATACTTGCCAAAATTTCAAGCCAATAGTACTTTCCAATCACTAGATATATTATCCTAGGGCTGTTTATGCAAAAAAGGCAATTTTGGGTCGGTCTGTAGAATACACGATACCAATTGGTGGCAAAAAGAATTACCACCTGCTGCCCCCAAAAAATACATACCACGTGGAGTTGCCTCACAAAATTTGAGCAAAAGAAGTTGCAGTGAAAAAAAGTTGGAGGGGGTCCTATTTTCGGTATTTTCAAAGAATCATGACGTCATCGGGTAATGATGACGTCATCAAGGATGCCTAATTTTTCTTCATGCCAATTTATATTTGGTGCACACTTGCAAACTTTCAAGTCAAATTGATAAATATTTCAAAAGTTATCAAAAGAATTTTGAGGGGCCTCTGCAGCTGCTGTAGGAGAAGTAAATTTGAACTTTTCACAAAGAAATTGAGCCTCTCTAAACTTATAACTGATATTTCAGCAATACAAGCAACCACTTAACTCATCTATGAAAGTGTTTTGAGAGCGAATTTGAGTACGATTTGCTCTAGGATATTAACAGCATATCATCATACTGTAACTGAAAATAATCTGTCATTACTAAAAACGCATTACTTGCTCACTTACATTTCAATCTTGGTAGATCTTTTGCCCAATTGGTTTTTTTGCACATTCTTTTGATCCAATCTATTGCAAACGTATCTAAGATACTTCGATTTCCTAGATTTATGGATTTATAGTAATTTAAAACGTCAACATTTGTTGTCGTGAAGAGTTTTGATGGAAAGCCATTTTCCGCCAAAACTCTTAATACATATTGATGGTTCGATTGTCGTTTTGTTTTTTGTTGACTGACCAAAACCAACAGAAGCCAGTAAATCTGTCGGTCAATAACAGTATTGAAGTATATTCTCCATCCTTTTCCCCCGGGGGGGGGGGGTACTAGGGCAAGATGGGTTACGGGGATGCTCCGCTGGTCAGGGTACCTTTTTTAACCTCCACGAGTCCCAAGTAGGGTCGCAAAAACACCAAAATAGGAAAATCAGTCCCTCGCAGGGTGCCTATTTTTGGAAAATTTGGGGAAAAAGTAGAAAATTTGAAATTTTTTTTGGAATTTCAGTCCCAAATTTCGAGTCCCACGTAGGGTCCATTTTTCGAACCTCAGCGGAGCACCCCCGTCGGTCGACAAGGGTAGTACTCCCCCCCGGGCCTTTTCCATAGGGATCAAATCAATCTGTTAAAAATATCATATGAATTAGATTATAACCTATCTAATGAAGTGCTCTATGAAAGGTTTCCTGATATGGTTATCTACATAAAATATTTTTTGCTCCTTACCATGAAGCAGTGTTGTAAGCCTCTGATTGGTCCGTTTTACAGTTTATTAAAGGAATTATACGGTGTTATATACACCCGACTCGTCTGAAACTGATGTCAGCAAAATTTTAATAAAAGAGTCCTTTCAAATTTGTAAATAAAAGGAAGAAAAAAATATTGCTCCACATTTTTCTTTATACGATTAATTTATACGTTGTAACTACCTTTTGTAATAAGCCTGTGTGATGGAGAACGTTCTTATATTTTAGCGATAACACACACACAAACTTTTCTACTGAATCGCATGTTCAAACTCGATACTTTAATTAGGGACACCCTGTACAATGTTCTAGCTATGTCCGTAGGAATGACATTATTATTCACTCTCCTTCCTTCATTGCATTGTTTTCGTAGCATTTTAATCACTTTTTTCATCAAAACACGGTCTTTCAATTCCCAAAAGAGAATTAAAGTTTTCCTTGGAGAGGAAAACGCATCAAAATAATTGCTAATTTGTCGTTATGACGTTTCAAGCTGCGAAAAAGAAGCGAAAAACATCCTATGTATGAAAAATTAAATTTTGACACCATAAACTTTGGTAGATTCGCTGGAGTTAGGTATTCGGTATTCGGGATGCGGGATTCGCATTAGGGATTCGAAAAAGCTCAATAAAACCTTAACGAAAAAAGATATTGAATTGAAATAAAAAACGGATGCAAGCACACATACTAAGGAATAAATCCCAATTAAAAATATTCAGAATATGAGCTCAGTTGTCACGTGACTGTGGGAAATTCCCCTATTCGGGATTCAAATCATGTCAGGGACCTTTCTTCAAAAGCTCGCCAGTCGTCAGTAAATGGTTGAATTGACTTCAAATAAAAAACGGATGCAAGTTCACATGTCAAGAAAGATATTCCAAAAAAAAAAAATTCAGAATATGAGCTTAGTTCTCACGTGACTACGGGAAATTCCCCTATTCGGGATTCAAATTATTTCAAAGACCTATTTCAAAAGCTTACCAGTCATCAGGAAATGGTTGGATTGACTTCAAATAAAAAACAGATGCAAGTTCACATGTCAAGAAAGATGTTCCAAAAAAAAAAATTCAGAATATGAGCTTAGTTCTCACGTGACTACGGGAAATTCCCCTATTCGGGATTCAAATTATTTCAGAGACCTATTTCAAAAGCTTACCAGTCATCAGGAAATGGTTAGATTGACTTCAAATAAAAAACAGATGCAAGTTCACATGTCAAGGAAGATATTCCAAAAAAAAGAATTCAGAATATGAGCTTAGTTGTCACGTGACTATGGGGAATTCCCCTATTTATGAGTTATTTCAATTTAGAGACCATTTTAAAAAGCTTACCAGTCATCAGGAAATGGTTGGATTCACTTCAAATAACAAGCGGATGCAAGTTCACATGTCAAGAAAAACATTCCAAAAAAGAAAATTCAGAATATGAGCTTAGTTGTCACGTTACTATGGGAAATCCCCCTTTTTGGGAGTTATTTCAGTTTAGGGGCCTTTTTTGAAAAGCTCATAAAAACTCAAGGAAGAAAGGTATCGACTTCAAATAACAAACGGATGCAAGTTCACATATGTGGGAAAATATTCCAAAAAAAATTATTCAGAATATGAGCTTAATTGTCACGTGACTATGGGAGATTCCCCTTTTCAAGAGTTCAATTATTTTAGGGACCTTTTTTAAAAATGATTTGATTGACTTCAAATAACAAGCGGATGCAAGTTCACATGCTAAGGAACAAATTCCACAAAAAATAATTCAGAATATGAGCTCAGTTGTCACATGACTATGGGAAATTCCCCTTTTTGGAGTTATTTCAGTTTAGGGACCTTTTTAGAAAAGCTCATAAAAACTCAAGGAAGAAAGGTGTCGACTTCAAATAACAAATGGATGCAAGTTCACATATCTGGAAAAATATCCCAAAAAAAGTTATTCAGAATATGAGCTTAGTTGTCACGTGACTATGAGAAATTCCCCTTTTCAGGATTCATTTTAATTTAGGTACTTTTCTTAAAAATCTCATAAAACTCAAGGAAGAAAGGTATTGACTTCAAATAACAAACGGATGCAAGTTCACATATCTGGGAAATTATTCCAAAAATAATTATTCAGAATATGAGCTTAGTTGTCACGTGACTATGGGAAATTCCCCTTTTCGGGATTCATTTTAATTTAGGTACTTTTCTTAAAAATCTCATAAAAACTCAAGGAAGAAAGGTATTGACTTCAAATAATAAACAGATGCAATTTCACATATGTGGGAAAATATTCCAAAAAAAATTATTCAGAATATGAGCTTAGTTGTCACGTGGCTATGGGAAATTCTCCTTCTCTACTATTTCTCCTTTTCGAAATGAAACAAACAATAAAAAACGATAGTTGTTTCTACTTTTTGTTTGGTATTTGCTTGCATTAACACTCGCGGTAAAAAAAAATGTTTAACAAAATCGGTAGTAAAATTACAAGTTGGATAAACTCAAATAAAATACAACTGAATTTTTGTGACGAAGCGTGTAGCGTAAAACCCCCAGTGGCTGTTTATTCTGGAGGAAACATTATCTCCGAACCAATGGCGTCCGTCACCCCGACCTTCGGAGGTTAAAGGTCTTCCCCCCTTTATGTACAAATTGTTGACCGTCAAATGTAAGAGATCATAAATTTAAATTATAATTATTATAAAGGATTTTTACGAGGTATGAGCTTCATAGCTTCAAAATGTTATCAATCTATTTGTAATTTTCGTTTAAGGAATACCAAATTCATCAACTTGATAAAACACATCCCCGGTTCCATGTTTGATAAGTTGTCGGTGGTGAATGTTGATAAGATCGTCAATCCCCAATGAGCGGGGTTTGTTTTGGTAATCGATCGTCTTTTAGTATATTCTATTGTAGTCCTTGGTGGTTGATCGTCTGAGCCATTGATTGATCATCTGTTTGATGTCCAGGAAGAAGCGCTCGTTCGATTGTTCCAATGTCATAAAAGTAAAGAAAGGTTGACCGGAGTATACAGGGGCTTATGGTTAAATATAGTACGATAAATTCTGGAAATTTCGGAGAAGTTTGCTAAAGTATGTTAAAATGTGATTTGAGTGAATGCAATAGCGAGGATGATTTAGAATTTTGAATTGTATTTAAAGACGTACGAATCATAATTATCACTTAATGATGCGCATGCATAATTAATTTTCCGTGCGAAATTGTTGAGAACCTGCTTTTCCAGCTTTTTTCAATCGCTGGAAACATCGTTTCTCTACTATTTCTCCTTTTCGAAATGAAACAAACAATAAAAAACGATAGTTGTTTCTACTTTTTGTTTGGTATTTGCTTGCATTAACACGAGAAAGAAAAAGGAAGTCGGAATGTCTAAATCCCTAAAGAACGGGAAATTTTAAAACGTTTTTCGGCATTATCTTTGATATACGTGTTTCTGCTGGTGTTCGATGACCAACGACCGTGTTTTGAAATGAGACGGTCCGAAATACCATTGTTTGCTGCCTCTGATGCACCTCCTGATCTTAATGAGTGCAAGCCGTAAATGGAAGGATTGGTTTCTTTTGAAAGATGATTCTTGAAAGTTTTCAAAGCGGTCGTGTAGGATATCGGAAGAAGACCATGGGCATTGTGACCTCTCTTTGTTTTGTAAAGATGACAAATTAGGTAAGCCTCGGGTTTGTAATTTAATTTGGATAGTGACAAATATTTGCGAAGCCAGTAGATTGGACAGCATTTTGTTCCTGTCTTGCTAATGAAAACGATATTACCTTCACGAACTTGGTCGGTTTTTGACTTTGGTAGAAAAATTGTTGCACCGAAATTGTCAAAAGTGATTTCCTTTATCTGAATTTGAAGGATTTCGCTAATTCTGAAAAATCCTGCAAAACCTAGAATGACCATGAGAAGAAAGCGAATTTCGACTAAATTTGTTGAAGTGAAATATGTTTTTGCGAGGTTTCTAATAAGCTCTGAAGGCAAGGGCTCCTTTCGGCGGTGTCTGTCTGATGGGGATCGCCTCTCTGCAATGATGCGTTTACCTCCTTCGAGTGCTAACTTAACAAGTTGGTGATCTGTCGGAGAATCAAAACCTGAATTCAAATGTCCCCACCTTATGCCCAAGATTGCTGCTGTCAGTGCGCCTTCGGTTGCGAAAGAATTTGTGAGATCGTTTAAGTAGATGGCGACGTAAAGTGGATCCGCAGGACAACTGTTTATTTCTTCGAAGGGGTCAGCCCAAGATACCCATTTCTCCCATGCTGGCTTGTATTTTCTCAAAGTAGATTTTGCGTAAGCTGCTTCTAATAGGGTAGGTAGACTTTCGGCTTTCCGTTTGAGGCTTTTATTCTTAATTGCCATTAACTTCTCTTTCAAACTTGGAGCGTAATTATCTGTCGGAAAATTTAAAGTGCAATAAATTAAGTAAATAATTATGTTACCTCTACGTCTGCGAACTTGAATTCAAGGTAGTAATCAATCATCAACTGGAGAACGATTGCTCCTTCAAGTGCGTTGCACAGGGGCATTGACGCGAAAGTTGTGTTGCACAGGGGCATTGACACGTCAAAGGTGTTGCACAGCGGCATTGACACATAAAACACATTTGTAACGGAGACAGTGATGTGAAGTAAATTCGTTTTGCAACGGGGCGTTAAAGTTGTCACCATCATAAAATAGAATAAAGTAAGAATTTGTTAAGATCTTGTTCATTTAGTTTGCTCAATATATTATGCGGACATGTCAATAAATAACGCCAAAGAGTAAAAATTTGCAAAGCCGTCAAAAATACAATCGGTGTTTGAATAATTGACAAAGAAAGGATCAAGCACTAAAAAATGTTTTACAAAAGGTTCAAACTCGAAACCGTTTGATGTCAATAAAGGCCAGTAGTATGCTGATGGCCACAAGGGGATAAATAGTATGCCTTTACCTTTACAATTTCTTAAATGTTTAATTGTTTTTCCTACTAATGCTATTGGAGGACAAAGCCAATTAATTTCATGGTTTCCCAGTGGCACGAAAAAGAATTAACTGCAGAAGTACCAGGACAATATTCTTTGGAGTTAAACCGAGAAGATTTTTTGTTTAAGTTGTCTGAAAATCGGTCGATGGTAACCTGTCCGTAGTTTTTAAGTATATAATCAAAAGTTTCATTGTCAATTGACCAGTTGTCTGTATCGTTGGTCTTTGAGATTTTATCGGCAATTTCGTTTAACTCTCTAGGGATCCAAGTAGGGTAAATTTCAATGTTGGACGATAACAAATGTTAAAAATTTCGATTGCAAGATTTTGCAAGTGTTGCTTTGTGCTACCTCGATTTATGATTCTACATATATTATTGTTGTCGGTAAACCACTCAATATTTTCGTTTTCTAAGATTTTAGGAAATGATAGCAAAATGTATTTTACTGCAAGAAGTTCGCGGTAAGTCGAGCTGGTTTGCCGTTCGGTTCGGTCAAAGTTCCCTCTAGCTATGATGTTACCGAGTTTTTCCACAACATAACCTCCGTAACCGGTTTCACTTGCATCCGAAAAAACGATTTTTGTGACTTCAGGTTGTGTGTTAATTCTAAAGCTCTTCGTGACTTCTAAATTTTCCTTCCAAAATTCGAGCTCTTGTCTTACATCAAATGTTAGGAGACGTTTTTTGTCCCAAGAGAAACTGGATTCGACAAATTTGTACAATTGCTTTGTAAATAAATAAACAAGTGGCCCGATAGCTTGTGCCATAGAAATAAGATTTCCTGCTATTCTAGAAATTTCTCTAGCTGAAATAAATTCACAATTTAAAGCTTCTAAAAGTAAGTTTTGGACTTTCAGAATTTTTGTTGTTGGGACTTCGAATTTCATTTTTTCAGTATCAATTATGAAACCTAGCCATGTTTTTCTTTTTTCGGGTTCGAGGCTCGACTTTTCAAAGTTTACTGTCAAACCAGCTGATTGCATGTCTTGCAGCATCCTATCTCTCGATCGAATCAAAGAAAAATGTGAACTATCCCCAGCTATACCGTCATCAAGATACATCGCGCATTTAATTCCCATCGAACGCCATCTCTTTACTAATTGTCGCATGAGCTTTGTAAAAACTAAGCATGCTATATTTAACCCAAATGGCAAAACTTTGAACACAAAAAATTGCATTTTACCGTCGAATTCCCATGCGAATCCCAAAAAGGTTCGAAAAATATGATTGATCGGTACATGATGGTATCCGCTTTTGAGGTCGAAAGTGATTAAAAAATCGTTCTGGTCGATTAACTCTAAGGCTTGTTTTAAATTTTCGTATTTGAATTTGTTTGGTTTGGTGATGAATTTATTGACGTGTCTGAGATCTAATACCAACCTAAGCTTAGAATTTCTTTCTGCTACGGTTAAGGGGTTGATGCAGTAGGGTGGCTCCGATACTTTTTCAATACAACTGTCTTCCAAAAGTTTTTTGATGCTGTCTTTGACAAAATGGTCGTTCTTTAAACTGGACGCATTGTTCTTAGCGTAAAAAGGTGGTGGGTTTGATTCAAAGGGTATTTTATAGCCTTCACGTACGACACCCAGGGCGAATTTTGATGCTTTCAAATCTTTTTCCCAAAAGTGCGAAAATTTCATATCTTACCAGCAAAGGAGACGCTTTCGGAAGATTGCTCAAATTCCCAAAATCTCTCTGGAGAAGCGAAAAAACGAACAAAAACTTGATATCAAATTGGCGAAAGTTATTTAGAAAACAACGATGTTACACAAATTTGAATTACATTCTACACGTTAAGTGTTGTTCATGTATATAAATTTAATAAATTGAAATGACTGTCCTTTGGTTAAAGTACATTAAACACAATGAATTTCATTATTCGAAATTACTGTCTTTTGATTAAAGTACATCAAGCACAATGAATTTAATTGTTCATAAAAGATAAAATAATACTAAGGAAAGTCGTTTGAATTATAACGCTTCAATTTTTCAACACGAGTAAGCAACTTGACTGTGAAATTTAAAGTGATAACGAATATTTTTATCCGGAGGTACTTTTACCGTCTTTCGAGCTTTTTGAAGAACTTGACGAATTTTTATTTGTTGATGACGATGAATGTGATTTTGTTGAATATGCGAGAGACGAAGGCGATACTATATTCGAAAAGGGACAGTGCGATACGTAATGTCCAACACGTTTACAGGAGTAGCATACTATTTCGTCCATGCGACTTCTTTGTTCGGTTTTATTTCTTATTACTTTATTGTAATCTGAATCATCGGAAAGTTTTTGTTTTTTATAAAAACGGCCTTTGACAATCTCTGCGTTTTTTATTGCCCTCTTTAGTCTTTTCTCCTCTGCCTCCCCAGATGTCAATTCATTAGCTTTAAATTCCTTAACTGTTAGCCAACCGTAGGCATCGGCGATCCTTAAATGCTTTATCCTGGTTTCAAGTAATTGCTTACCTTTCTTTAAAGCAGTTGTTATTCCTTCCACGTCCGTTGTTTCGATAGCTTCAAGGGCATCATCAATTTTCTCCAAAACTTCTGTATTATGTTTGAACTGATCGAGGTGTCCAGCCTTTGAAAAAGTAACATTGTCGCTTTTTCTTTTATTTTCAAGCTTTTCCTTTAATTTTGTTAATGTATTTGAATTTGTTACAGAGGTTTGATCTGCAACTTGTTGCGCTCTTTCTTCTGCTACGTTTAAGACTTGAGGTCTCAACTCTGTTTGAATGATTTCTTTCACAACCACCTTCAACTGTTCGTAATTAATAGCTCCATCAGCCATCTCTCTGACATGTGAGTATGTTAAAATGTGATTTGAGTGAATGCAATAGCGAGGATGATTTAGAATTTTGAATTGTATTTAAAGACGTACGAATCATAATTATCACTTAATGATGCGCATGCATAATTAATTTTCCGTGCGAAATTGTTGAGAACCTGCTTTTCCAGCTTTTTTCAATCGCTGGAAACATCGTTTTTCAAGAGTTCAATTATTTTAGGGACCTTTCTTAAAAATGATTTGATTGACTTCAAATAACAAACAGATGCAAGTTCACATGCTAAGGAACAAATTCCGAAAAAAAATAATTCAGAATATGAGCTCAGTTGTCACGTGACTATAGGAAATTCCCCTATTCGGGATTCAAATCATGTCAGGGAGCTTTCTTCAAAAGCTTGCCAGTCGTCAGTAAATGGTTGAATTGACTTAAAATAAAAAACGGATGCAAGTTCACATGTCAAGGAAGATATGAAGATATTCAAAAAAAAATCAGAATATGAGCTTAGTTGTCACGTGACTTTGGGAAATTCCCCTATTCGGGATTCTAATTATTTCAGGGACCTTTTTCAAAAGCTTACCAGTCATCAGGAAATGGTTGGATTGACTTCAAAGAACAAACGGATGCAAGTTCACATGTCAAGGAAAATATTCCGAAAAAGAAAATTCAGAAT
>NW_027104098.1:3752-41322 GCF_902728285.1 Clytia hemisphaerica | reverse complement strand
GCGTTTGGCTTGGTAGGCTAAACGCGGTGATCGGATAGCAAAATTAGGGATTGGGCAGTGTTCAAAGGCCTATAGTAAGGGTCAGAAGGCCTGATAAACAAATTTTGTCACGCGTTTGGCTTGGTGGTAGGCTAACGCAGTGATCGGATAGCAAAATTAGGGATTGGGCCGTTGTTCATAGGCCTATAGTAAGGGTCAGAAGGCCTGATAAACAAATTTCAGTCACTCGTTGGCTTGGTAGGTAAACGCGGTGATCGGATAGCCAAATTAGCGATTGGGCAGTGTTCATAGGCCTATAGTAAGGGTCAGAAGGCCTGATAAGCAAATTTCAGTCACCGCGTTTTGCTTGGTAGGGTAAACGGGGTAATCGGAAAGCAAAATTAGCGATTGGGCAGTGTTCATAGGCCTATAGTAAGAGTCAGAAGGCCTGAGAAGCAAATTTCAGTCACTGCGTTTGGCTTGGTAGGCTAAACGCGGTGATCGGATAGCAAAATTAGGGATTGGGCAGTGTTCATAGGCCTATAGTAAGGGTCAGAAGGCCTGATAAGCAATTTCAGTCACCGCGTTTGGCTTGGTAGGCTAAACGCGGTGATCGGATAGCAAAATTAGGGATTGGGCAGTGTTCAAGGCCTATAGTAAGGGTCAGAAGGCCTGATAAGCAAATTTCAGTCACCGCGTTTGGCTTGGTAGGCTAAACGCAGTGATCGGATAGCAAAATTAGCGATTGGCAGTGTTCATAGGCCTATAGTAAGGGTCAGAAGGCCTGATAAGCAAAATTTCAGTCACTCGTTTGGCTTGGTAGGCTAAACGCGGTGATCGGATAGCAAAATTAGCGATTGGGCAGTGTTCATAGGCCTATAGTAAGGGTCAGAAGGCCTGATAAGCAAATTTCAGTCACCGCGTTTGGCTTGGTAGGCTAAACGCGGTGATCGGATAGCAAAATTAGCGATTGGGCAGTGTTCATAGGCCTATAGTAAGGGTCAGAAGGCCTGATAAGCAAATTTCAGTCACCGCGTTTGGCTTGGTAGGCTAAACGCGGTGATCGGATAGCAAAATTAGCGATTGGGCAGTTTTCATAGGCCTATAGTAAGGGTCAGAAGGCCTGATAAGCAAATTTCAGTCACTGCGTTTGGCTTGGTAGGCTAAACGCGGTGATCGGATAGCAAAATTAGGGATTGGGCAGTGTTCATAGGCCTATAGTAAGGGTCAGAAGGCCTGATAAGCAAATTTCAGTCACCGCGTTTGGCTTGGTAGGCTAAACGCGGTGATCGGATAGCAAATTAGGATTGGGCAGTGTTCATAGGCCTATAGTAAGGGTCAGAAGGCCTGATAAGCAAATTTCAGTCCGCGTTTGGCTTGTAGGCTAAACGCGGTGATCGGATAGCAAAAATTAGGGATTGGGCAGTGTTCATAGGCCTATAGTAAGGGTCAGAAGGCCTGATAAGCAAATTTCAGTCACCGCGTTTGGCTTGGTAGGCTAAACGCGGTGATCGGATAGCAAAATTAGGGATTGGGCAGTGTTCATAGGCCTATAGTAAGGGTCAGAAGGCCTGATAAGCAAATTTCAGTCACCGCGTTTGGCTTGGTAGGCTAAACGCGGTGATCGGATAGCAAAATTAGGGATTGGGCAGTGTTCATAGGCCTATAGTAAGGGTCAGAAGGCCTGATAAGCAAATTTCAGTCACCGCGTTTGGCTTGGTAGGCTAAACGCGGTGATCGGATAGCAAAATTAGGGATTGGGCAGTGTTCATAGGCCTATAGTAAGGGTCAGAAGGCCTGATAAGCAAATTTCAGTCACCGCGTTTGGCTTGGTAGGCTAAACGCGGTGATCGGATAGCAAAATTAGCGATTGGGCAGTGTTCATAGGCCTATAGTAAGGGTCAGAAGCCTGATAAGCAAATTTCAGTCACCGCGTTTGGCTTGGTAGGCTAAACGCGGTGATCGGATAGCAAAATTAGCGATTGGGCAGTGTTCATAGGCCTATAGTAAGGGTCAGAAGGCCTGATAAGCAAATTTCAGTCACCGCGTTGGCTTGGTAGGCTAAACGCGGTGATCGGATAGCAAAAATTAGCGATTGGGCAGTGTTCATAGGCCTATAGTAAGGGTCAGAAGGCCTGATAAGCAAATTTCAGTCACCGCGTTTGGCTTGGTAGGCTAAACGCGGTGATCGGATAGCAAAATTAGCGATTGGGCAGTGTTCATAGGCCTATAGTAAGGGTCAGAAGGCCTGATAAGCAAATTTCAGTCACCGCGTTTGGCTTGGTAGGCTAAACGCGGTGATCGGATAGCAAAATTAGGGATTGGGCAGTGTTCATAGGCCTATAGTAAGGGTCAGAAGGCCTGATAAGCAAATTTCAGTCACCGCGTTTGGCTTGGTAGGCTAAACGCGGTGATCGGATAGCAAAATTAGGGATTGGGCAGTGTTCATAGGCCTATAGTAAGGGTCAGAAGGCCTGATAAGCAAATTTCAGTCACGCGTTTGGCTGGTAGGCTAAACGCGGTGATCGGATAGCAAAATTAGGGATTGGGCAGTGTTCATAGGCCTATAGTAAGGGTCAGAAGGCCTGATAAGCAAATTTCAGTCACCGCGTTGGCTTGGTAGGCTAAACGCGGTGATCGGATAGCAAAATTAGGGATTGGGCAGTGTTCATAGGCCTATAGTAAGGGTCAGAAGGCCTGATAAGCAAATTTCAGTCACCGCGTTTGGCTTGGTAGGCTAAACGCGGTGAGTGATCGATAGCAAAATTAGGATTGGGCAGTGTTCATAGGCCTATAGTAAGGGTCAGAAGGCCTGATAAGCAAATTTCAGTCACCGCGTTTGGCTTGGTAGGCTAAACGCGGTGTTCGGATAGCAAAATTAGGGATTGGGCAGTGTCCATAGGCCTATAGTAAGGGTCAGAAGGCCTGATAAGCAAATTTCAGTCACCGCGTTTGGCTTGGTAGGCTAAATGCGGTGATCGGATAGCAAAATTAGGGATTGGGCAGTGTTCATAGGCCTATAGTAAGGGTCAGAAGGCCTGATAAGCAAATTTCAGTCACTGCGTTTGGCTTGGTAGGCTAAACGCGGTGATCGGATAGCAAAATTAGGGATTGGGCAGTGTTCATAGGCCTATAGTAAGGGTCAGAAGGCCTGATAAGCAAATTTCAGTCACCGCGTTTGGCTTGGTAGGCTAAACGCGGTGATCGGATAGCAAAATTAGGGATTGGGCAGTGTTCATAGGCCTATAGTAAGGGTCAGAAGGCCTGATAAACAAATTTCAGTCACTTCGTTTGGCTTGGTAGGCTAAACGCGGTGATCGGATAGCAAAATTAGCGGTTGGGCAGTGTTCATAGGCCTATAGTAAGGGTCAGAAGGCCTAATAAGCAAATTTCAGTCACCGCGTTTGGCTTGGTAGGCTAAACGCGGTGATCGGATAGCAAAATTAGGGATTGGGCAGTGTTCATAGGCCTATAGTAAGGGTCAGAAGGCCTGATAAGCAAATTTCAGTCACCGCGTTTGGCTTGGTAGGCTAAACGCGGTGATCGGATAGCAAAATTAGGGATTGGGCAGTGTTCATAGGCCTATAGTAAGGGTCAGAAGGCCTGATAAGCAAATTTCAGTCACCGCGTTTGGCTTGGTAGGCTAAACGCGGTGATCGGATAGCAAAATTAGGGATTGGGCAGTGTTCATAGGCCTATAGTAAGGTTCAGAAGGCCTGATAAGCAAATTTCAGTCACCGCGTTTGGCTTGGTAGGCTAAACGCGGTGATCGGATAGCAAAATTAGGGATTGGGCAGTGTTCATAGGCCTATAGTAAGGGTCAGAAGGCCTGATAAGCAAATTTCAGTCACCGCGTTTGGCTTGGTAGGCTAAACGCGGTGATCGGATAGCAAAATTAGGGATTGGGCAGTGTTCATAGGCCTATAGTAAGGGTCAGAAGGCCTGATAAGCAAATTTCAGTCACCGCGTTTGGCTTGGTAGGCTAAACGCGGTGATCGGATAGCAAAATTAGGGATTGGGCAGTGTTCATAGGCCTATAGTAAGGGTCAGAAGGCCTGATAAGCAAATTTCAGTCACCGCGTTTGGCTTGGTAGGCTAAATGCGGTGATCGGATAGCAAAATTAGCGATTGGGCAGTGTTCATAGGCCTATAGTAAGGGTCAGAAGGCCTGATAAGCAAATTTCAGTCACCGCGTTTGGCTTGGTAGGCTAAACGCGGTGATCGGATAGCAAAATTAGGGATTGGGCAGTGTTCATAGGCCTATAGTAAGGGTCAGAAGGCCTGATAAGCAAATTTCAGTCACCGCGTTTGGCTTGGTAGGCTAAACGCGGTGATCGGATAGAAAAATTAGGGATTGGGCAGTGTTCATAGGCCTATAGTAAGGGTCAGAAGGCCTGATAAGCAAATTTCAGTCACCGCGTTTGGCTTGGTAGGCTAAACGCGGTGATCGGATAGCAAAATTAGCGGTTGGGCAGTGTTCATAGGCCTATAGTAAGGGTCAGAAGGCCTGATAAGCAAATTTCAGTCACCGCGTTTGGCTTGGTAGGCTAAACGCGGTGATCGGAAAGGAAAATTAGGGATTGGGCAGTGTTCATAGGCCTATAGTAAGGGTCAGAAAGCCTGATAAGCAAATTTCAGTCACCGCGTTTGGCTTGGTAGGCTAAACGCGGTGATCGGATAGCAAAATTAGGGATTGGGCAGTGTTCATAGGCCTATAGTAAGGGTCAGAAGGCCTGATAAGCAAATTTCAGTCACCGCGTTTGGCTTGGTAGGCTAAACGCGGTGATCGGATAGCAAAATTAGGGATTGGGCAGTGTTCATAGGTCTATAGTAAGGTTTAGAAGGCCTGATAAGCAAATTTCAGTCACCGCGTTTGGCTTGGTAGGCTAAACGCGGTGATCGGATAGCAAAATTAGGGATTGGGCAGTGTTCATAGGCCTATAGTAAGGGTCAGAAGACCTGATAAGCAAATTTCAGTCACCGCGTTTGGCTTGGTAGGCTAAACGCGGTGATCGGATAGCAAAATTAGGGATTGGGCAGTGTTCATAGGCCTATAGTAAGGGTCAGAAGGCCTGATAAGCAAATTTCAGTCACCGCGTTTGGCTTGGTAGGCTAAACGCGGTGATCGGATAGCAAAATTAGGGATTGGGCAATGTTCATAGGCCTATAGTGAGGGTCAGAAGGCCTGATAAGCAAATTTCAGTCACCGCGTTTGCTTGGTAGGCTAAACGCGGTGATCGAATAGCAAAATTAGCGATTGGGCAGTGTTCATAGGCCTATAGTAAAGGTCAGAAGGCCTGATAAGCAAATTTCAGTCACCGCGTTTGGCTTGGTAGGCTAAACGTGGTGATCGGATAGCCAAATTAGTGATTGGGCAGTGTTCATAGGCCTATAGTAAGGGTCAGAAGGCCTGATAAGCAAATTTCAGTCACCGCGTTTGGCTTGGTAGGCTAAACGCGGTGATCGGATAGCAAAATTAGGGATTGGGCAGTGTTCATAGGCCTATAGTAAGGGTCAGAAGGCCTGATAAGCAAATTTCAGTCATCGCGTTTGGCTTGGTAGCACTGGGCGAAATCTTGTCTTTCCATTTTCGAAAGATGTTGAGAAGATCAACTTTCAACAAATTTCCGAAATTTGAAGTTTCAAATTTGTTGAAAGATATTGGAAGCTCTTATTTCGATGTCTTTCGACTTTTAGGAAGATGAACTTCTCTTTTTTTCCAAGATTTGGAAAGACGAACTTACAAGTTTGTTGAATTTTGTTGAAAAGTCATCTTCCAACAACTTTCTATTTTTCGAAAGACGAACTTCTCTGTATTTCAAAAGTTTTGAAATATGAACTTTCAATTTTTCAAAAAGATGTCGAAAAGTCGTTTATCGACGTCTTTCAACTTTTCGAAAGATGAACTTCTCTGTATTTCAAAAGTTTTGAAATATGAACTTTCAATTTTTCAAAAAGATGTCGAAAAGTCGTTTATCGACGTCTTTCTACTTTTCGAAAGATGAACTTCTCTGTATTTCAAAAGTTTCGAAATATGAACTTTCAATTTTTCAAAAAGATGTCTAAAACTCGTATATCGACGTCTTCCAACTTTTCGAAAGGCGAACTTTTACACTTTTACGTTTAATGTTTAAGTTTAATGTTTATTTAATATTTTTTAAATACACGCTTTTTTATAGGAACAATTTTAAAAGAACACGAGCTTGCTGATTTTTAATGGGTTTTAATAGATTTTAAGCCATTTTAATTTCTTAAGGAAAAAAACTAATCGTAAGAACATTTAAGCCTAAAAACCTCGAAGAATTAAGAACAGTCCAGACAGCCCAGCCTGAGCCAAAATTTTCTGGTTCTTCTTACTTATAAATAAAAAAAGCAAAAATTTCGACGCTCGTATTTCGACGTCTTTCAACTTCTCGAAAGATGAACTTCTCTTGGTTTTTCCATGTTGCTGAAAGAAGGACGCGCCAAAACGTTTACGAACCAAAGTCCGCACTGATGAATACCGGGGATCAAAAAGACTATTTGAAGCATACTTTTTGACGTTTAAAACACAAGAAAATACAAAAATATCTAAATTTCTTGTAAAATGAAATAATTCTAAGTGTATTACATACACAGTTTATGGTTAAATACTGTAAATATAATATCCACATCATTGGAAGTACTTTTGTAAACCCCCGGAAAAAAAATTAGATTATTTTCGAATGTTATGATTTATGATTGCCGGCAAAATTTCTTTTTGTAATTTTGAAACTGGAAGCTGTGGAGTGGAAGGCGTGTGATGAGGAAGACAGCAAACCAAAGCAAAGCCAAAATGCAGTGCAAATGGAAACTTTATTCTAAAGATATGAAATATGAATCAAAAGATGCTAAGGTGAGCTCCTTTTTATATATTTCTAATTATCAACCACACTTCAATCATACTTTTGGTGTCCAGTCTGGACACAAAAAAGTATGATTGAAGTGTGATACATAATATGGCTACACCACAGCTTTTCAAAGCTATGGGCAGTTCCAGTTATAGTCTGTTAACCCCCAGTGGACGATGTGGATTTTCCACAACAATTTACTTTTGAATAACTTCAGGGTATTAGCCTCCCAGGGGAGGCACTTAGGCAAAATTGGGTATGTGTGGCTGCTGGTGACAGGATCCCATTTTTAGGCCCCATAGCCATCAGATGGCTGACCAATTAAATCAGAAAAATTTCAAAACAAATGAACTACGCAGCTCTGCCATCTGCTAGTAGTAGTAACTCTACCATTTTTGTTTTGATTTAATGTTGTATTTTAATGACCAACCAGCCAGGTCAATCATTCGAGAGCTATGCATGTTAGCCTCCACTGATGCAAGTTGCCCAATCTCACGTTATATGACAGTTTCCCAAAAATTTAGATTTTTGACTATTTTGGACAATCTTCAGGGTGGAAATCAGAAAATCTTTTAATTTTTCATCTACTTTTATTAATTTTTGCCACTTTTCAGGGTGAAAATTTTCAGTTTTCGTTCTGACAGAGTCCCAATTTTGCAGAAAATTCATATCTGACAGGGTCCACTTTTCAAACTCCAATGGCACATTCCTGTCGGCTGTCTAGATCAGTGCCCCACCCCCTAGGTGAAAGCCTCCTTTTCAAAAGTTTTCCAGTTTTTTTTCTATTATAATGTGTAATGTATATACAGGAATTCTTCTTGATAATCAACCAAGTAGGGGGTCAAGCAGCTAGTACGAGACATGTCATCTAAATGCCTTTTCGTAAGAAGCTGATAACATCATCACACATATTGTGAGTGGTCCTAAATCCGACGTGGTCTTTCAAAGATACAAACTAAAATGAAAACAAAATTTTTTGCTGTGACACAATGTAGATACCAACAAAGTGTCAACTAAACTGAGAGATTATATACAGTTATTACTTTTACAACTCACACTTTTTAATTACATTATTGACATCTTACATTTGGCTAAAGCTTCAGATGCATCCGGCTGGACTTAGAATTTTTTTCAAGTTGAATAGTGACCAAAGAGGTTCTCAAACCGGGAACATATAGGTTTCGAAACCATTGCCCTATCCACTAGGCCAAGCCAGCTGTCGAAAAATTGTTATTTGGGGTTACTTTTACGAAGGTCTTAGTACTATATATAGATAAGTCTGACTGACGAGTTAGGCTAACTGTTATGATAGCCAGTACTCCGAAGAAGCCACCACCAAGCCATTTTTCATGCCCTTTTAGCGTCCTGTTATCGGACGCTGCCCCTCCTGAAATCACTCAAATTTTGGTAAAAACAACCTTTTTAGTGGAGAAACACGAGAAAAAGTGCCCTTTTTTACCACCAACGGACGCTGCCCTACCTTTCTAAAATATGGCCTGACCACACGTGTGCACTGCTGGGTGGGTGCACCGCCGGCCGGGTGAGGGGTTAGGGATATGCACCAGGGTGACGAAGCTCCGCGCGGTATATTTGCATCTGAAGCATTAGCCAAATCTGACATCTTGACATCATTCTAGCCATCTTGTTAGATGTTTTGAATTTGTCTTGAGAGTTCTTGCAATCGTTTATTGTTCAACTTGGAGAGGGAGTGTTTGTAAACATAGAATTTTTTTCGTACCCGTTATTTGGGGGGTTGGAATTAAGCAAGGCTGTCGAATTTAGGACCACTCACGGTATACACTTAGTACTACCCTTGAAAGTAGGTTTTCGACCGTTACAGTGACAGATAAAAAGAATATAATCAGATAAAATAATATTGTCACGAGTACATCCTTTACTAAATGTAAATAGCATATTTATTCTATACTTAACTTCTATCAATAAAAGTTATCCGATCATAACGCCGTAGCTAACAACAACGATAGCTGCCTTCTATTCTCCAAATATACAACCAATGAAATAACTCTGTAAATTCACCAATCAAAATCTAGAATGAACTCTGAAAGCAAACGTTTAACGAACGATTCGACCAACCGTGAGAAAAAAGATAATCCCTGGAATTCGAACATTCCTCTCGGTAAAGACAAACCACCAACTACGTAAGCACGAGATTTTCGATACAAACCTGACAAAAACATTACCTAATGTTGCAAAGAATCCACCAATCAAACGAAGAGAACAAACTTTTAGATAAACGTTTACAGAACGATCCACTCAACCGAAAGAAAAGATAATCCGTAAAACCCAAATAAGGAGTGTTATAAATACCACAAGAAAAAGGTTTGGGCAAGTCCTAGCAAATGGAAAAACCCTAACCGCAAATTGCGTTACACGAAATTCTTAAAAACAATACGTACTAGCGAGACAAGGCAACGTCGGAGCAACGTTCTTCATCAAACAAAAGAAAACGTGGGAAAAACAAGAAGAAGGAGTGGCGCTCCACCACCTCAAAAACAGTATAAATACAGGAGTCGAAATCAAGGAAGTCAGTCAAGGGGAGCGAGCGAATAGAGAAGAAATAAATCAAAAGAAGATAGGCCATCAGCCTAAGAAACAAATAGCGAGGCCATCAGCCCGCACTAAACGTTCTCTTTTATTGTAATTACGAATTTGAATTTAAAGAAAGAAGAAAAGAATCTAAGGGAAATTAATTAATAGCGAACCCCTTAAATATATCGTGTCAAATCATTATTTGGAATCATTTGAAAATAAGACTTACGGAATATACTGTAGTAACAACAAAAAAGGTGATTGTTACATTTGGCGCCCGATACGTGATCGTACCCACCCGCAGAGAAAAAGTTCCTGATTAAAGAAGAAAGATTGATTAAAGGATATTTTGCTGACTAAAGGAGATTTTATTGATTACAGAGGATTTTATTGATTAAACCGAAGATTTTATGGATTACAGAGGATTTTATTGATTAAAGAAGATTTTATTGATTACAGAAGATTTTATTGATTACAGAAGATTTTATTGATTACAGAAGATTTTATTAATTACAGAAGAGTGCTGATTAAAGAAGATTTTGCTGACTGAAGAAGATTTTATTGATTACAGAAGATCTTATGGATTAAAGAAGAATTTTGCTGATAGCAAAAGAATTTGCAAAAAAAAATATTATTACTTTTACTATCCATATAAAGGATTGATCAAGAAAGTATCAACCGTTTGTATAAATGCGCCCTTTGTCACAACTAAATAACTACAAGTCACCCATTTCCCCCAGATCGTCGAAGACTCAAAAGACTCAAAACCTTAAAAAGGTAATCGATCGTATCTGGTGGCGTACACTGTTAAAGCGGAGGACGGAAACCATCGTTTTTATTAAGGCCATCGCTAGTAAACAGGAAATCTGTCGGAAAAAGATCAAGAACATCCAAGCGATTGCAGCCAACCCCGACAAGCCTTTTAAATACGTAAACAAAAGAACAGGTCGTTGGGAGGTCAAGGTAGCTGACAAGAGCGTCACTTCACTACTACAGAGATACCTAAACCAATTCCAAGCAGAACACAAAAACCTACTAGCACTTAATCGTCAGTACAACAAGCAGGTTCAAATAACCGACCAACTTTTGATGACAATACACCTCCAAATACTTTCAACGCCAGACAACTAAGCTATACTTGAAACTAAAGAAAAAGGTTATAAAAAATCAAATAAGCCGCATAAAAGACAAAAAGAGAGCTAACGTTATACTCTCATAACTGTAACTTGAGCCATAAAAGTTAGCTAAATTGTAATAACGTCATAGTTAACCGCAACTATTCAATTTCCATATTAGCAATCACTGGACAAAAGAAGGAGAGAAGGAAGCAGATTCTAAATTGCTGTATCGGATGTTATCTGCCCTATCTCTACTTTTTTCACAAACCGCTGTGGTTATCTGTCTTGTAAGAAACAACTATCCCCCAGAGGTCGTATTTCTTTACCATTTACTCGGAACTTACGCAAGGTTTAATTACCTTCGAATTCGCACCCAACTTGGTACACCAGTATAAACTTTTTTCTTTCAATGCCAGACAAGTGCACCTGCAATTCAAAGACGAGAAGCAGTAAAAAGAAACCTTGTTTATTTCATCCGGAAGAACCGGATACAACAGAAAACTTATTCCTACAACACCTACGGACTATAAAGCCTAGAGAATCCTCTACGGAAACACATCAAGAAGAGATGGAAGATCTTAATGCAACCCTGAAAGGTCTACATGATTTGACGGTTGCATTGGCGAATAATACTCAACATCAAGATACGAGATTCGACAGATTCATCCAACAAATGACACAGGACGGACAAAACAATGGCGGTAATGCGGGACGACCTGCCAGAAACCGCGCGTCTTTGAAGCCTCCAAAACCTTTCAAAGGAACTGATGAGCCACATGTTGCCGACTTCTTCAGCCAATTCGACCGATACGTCCAATTCCATAACTTGACGGACAATGAAAAGCTATTGGCTTTTCCATCGTGTTTGGATGGGCCAGCATTACAATATTACGAAGGTTTGGGAGATGCTGTGAAGAGGAACTTCAACAACCTACAGCAGAGTTTCATGGACAAGTTCGAACCAGCCAGAATGAGGGTGTTTAGAAGGGCCAAGCTAAATGCGAGAAAAATGGGCCAACATGAGAGCTTAGAGGAATTCACCTTGGCCGTGTGCAACGAAGCAAGGCGTTTAGCATTGAACGACGCCGAGACCATGCAAATATTCATCCAAGGCCTTTCAAACCAGTTGAAAGAGCACGTACTGCTGGCAAACCCAACTAACCTACAGGAGGCAAGAAATGCAGCGGAAAGCAAGGCATTTGCAATAAAAACAATCCAAGACTCAACAAGCATGGAGCTCAACACAATGTTACCAAAACTCAGAGAACTAATACAGGACAATGATACAGAAGTCAATCAAGATAGAGACGACCGAAGATTCGACGAACTGTCCAAGAAGATAAACATGCTGCAGAAGCAACAACGCCATGACAAAACAAGAGGTAGTATGTCTTGCTACAGATGTAAGAGGGATGGACACAAAGCCAGAGATTGCTTCGCAAAGACTGATAAATTTGGCGAAGTCCTACGAGACGCGA
The DNA here is from genome assembly GCF_902728285.1 of Clytia hemisphaerica. Lineage (NCBI taxonomy): Eukaryota > Metazoa > Cnidaria > Hydrozoa > Leptothecata > Clytiidae > Clytia > Clytia hemisphaerica. The sequence continues at coordinate 29,328 of NW_027104098.1, read as the reverse complement.
ACAACCGTCAAAACAATTATAACAATAATAACCCCAAAGCTGACGGTCCATGGCGCAGATTTCCTCAACGACCACATTACCAAACAACCCCGAGACGGAACAGTTTCGCAGCTAACAAAATGGGTCAAATGAATATACAGAAACCCACCCAGCCTCCCTACGATCCATTCAGGTCTAGGGAGAGACGCATCAGATTTGATGGTGGAAGGGAGGAAGTAAATATGATATCCAGAACAAAGTCCTTCCAAGACGTTCGGAATAAGGGGTCAAACAGTACCAATTGGAGAGAGAATAGCCCGGAAAACGAATTTTATCAAGTATCCAAGCCTTCTCCGTTAATGTTTCTTTCTGGTAAAGTATTAGGGAAAGATTGCAAAATGCTGGTAGACACAGGTGCTTCGATATCCTGCATAAGCAAGGAATTCTGGAAAGAAATTGGGCCACGTGGATACCCTGTTAATATCACGCCTTATCAATCGGTGGCAAATTTCTCTGGTGGTGGAACGCAAGTATATGGCGAGACGGTGCTCACCCTCCAGCTCGGAAAATATGAGATCGACCAGGAGCTGGTTATAATACCCTGTACGCACAATGTCCTTTTGGGACGCGACTTCATGAAAATGACTAAAGCTGTCATAAATCTGGCATCAGACGACATGACGATCTTCGATCATTACACACTGCCAATGGTATGTACCATGGATGTGGGCAGTCCAAGGAAGCTGGAATGGTCCTCAAGAAGTGAAAAGTCACCTTTGTTATCCCAGCAGCAAAATGATGAAATTAAAGTCAAACTCAAGTCAACAGCTACTCTTCCACCGAAAAGACAAGCTACAGTTTTAACTGTGCTTTCACACGAAGTACCGCTGGGGACTACCCTACACTTGGAAAGACATCCAACAGGCAAGCACGAAGTAATTGCACCTACTGTAACAGAATACCAGGGAAGGGAGATGGTTTGCACCGTTTACAATCCTACAGAACAGAAACTTAGGATCCCCTGTGAGACAGTTATAGGTTATCTGGACATTGTAACTGATATGACCAATATGATATCAGGTACACCCGAAGTAAATAACATCGATAACAGCACGTTGGAACCACTAGAATTTGACCTTGAACAGTCGGATCTGACGGAGAAACAAGAACACGACATGCAAAAGCTACTCGCAAAACACAGAAGAGTGTTCGCAGCAAATGATAGAGAATTAGGAAGAACTTCAATAGTCCAGCACCACATCGAGTTGGATAAGAGGACACCAATTAAACAGAGGCCATATCCCACCTCCCATGAAAACAAACAAAAGATCCAGAGCCACATCGATGATATGTTAGACAGAAACATCATAGAACCCTCTTCGAGCCCATGGGCCTCACCTGTGGTTCTCATTTCCAAGAAAGGGAAGAATGACAGGTTTTGTATCGACTATAGAAAATTAAACGCCGTAACACATAAAGACTCGTACCCAATCCCACGAATCCAGGATACACTGGATGCACTCCACGGCGCGCAGTTTTTCACAACACTCGACTTGAGGTCCGGTTATTGGCAGATCGAGCTGGACGAAGAGTCAAAGGAACTAACAGCTTTTACGACGTACGCTGGATTATTCCACTTTAATGTACTCCCTTTTGGGCTTACGGCAGCCCCTTCAAGCTTCCAACGTCTCATGGAGTGTATACTCAGAGGACTCACCTATGACATATGCCTGATCTACATTGACGACATTATCGTCTTTTCCAGAAGTTTCAACAAACACTTAAAAGATCTCACGGAAGTATTTTGCAGATTGTTAGCGGCAAACGTCAAGCTGAGACCAGAGAAGTGCTCATTCGCACGCCAATCCGTTAATTTCTTGGGCCATATCGTTTCAAAGGAAGGAGTTAGCCCGGACAAGGAAAAGACAAAGTTGATAGAATCTTTTCCAGCACCAATAACTGCGAAGCAAATTAAACAATTTCTGGGGCTCGCAGGTTATTATAGAAAATTCGTCGAAAATTTTTCCAAAATTGCAACTCCAATGACAAACCTTTTAAGGAAGGACGTGCCTTTCGTTTGGGACGATTCCTGCCAGGACTCATTCAATGAGCTGAAAAGACGTCTCCAGAGCCCACCAATACTGGCATATCCAGATTTCGATAAGCCATTTGATCTCTACGTGGACGCAAGCGGCGCTGCATTAGGGATGATCTTGGGTCAAAGGCAGGACAATAAAGAGCGTGTCATAGCTTATGGTGGCAGAACGCTTAACAAATCAGAGAAAAACTACAGCACGACGGAAAAAGAAGCATTGGCTTGTTTGGAAGCAATCAGAATATACCAGCCGTACGTGCACGGTAGAAAGTTCACCATACATACAGACCACAACGCGTTAAGATGGCTAATGAGTCTCAAGAATGCTGGGGGTAGACTCGGAAGATGGAGCCTCAAGATACAACAACACGACTTCGATATTGTCCACAGGCCGGGTAGAGTTCACAGTAACGCGGACGTTCTATCCAGACACCCGTTGCTCGTTAACACGGTTGCACAAATGAATAACCAAACCAGCATAGGAGAGCTACAAGCGGACGATGATGACCTGAAACTATTACTTCACGTTTTGTTATTCCAGGAGCCACACGAACAGGATCCCAATCCAGATTCTACCATAACTAGAGCCGACGCCTACATCATTGAAGACGATGGTCTATTATACCACATTTACGTACCAGAATCCGGTCGTACATCAAGTACATTTCTTCAATTGGCAGTACCAAAATCTCTACGTGAAGAAATACTCACAGCAGGACACGATATGGGAGGCCACTTTGGCGTATCAAAAACGTTTGACAGAATCCATAACAAATACTACTGGCCTGGGTTGCTCAAAGATTGTAAAGAATGGGTGAAAGCATGTCACAAATGTAATACCCACAAACCGCTCACAGGCTCAAAGAAGGCACCGATGCAAAGACTACAAGAGGTAGGCCCATTCGTTAGGGTCGCGGTAGACATCGTCGGACCACTGCCACTTACCAAAAGGGGTAACAAATACATTCTAGTTGCCATAGATCACTTTACCAGATGGGTAGAGGGTTATGCATTACCAAATATGGAGACAGCAACGCTGGCACGAGTTCTAGTAGATGAATTCATATGCAGACATGGGGCACCGGATATGCTTCTCTCCGATAGAGGGAGCAACTTCATCTCAGCGTTAATGAAAGAAGTCTGTAGACTCATCAACACGAAAAAGCTTAATACATCATCATATCACCCGGCAACAAATGGAAAATGTGAACGAGTCAATGGCGTTATCGTTAAACGGATCTCTATGTTCGTAAGTGACAACCAAAAGGACTGGGATGTCCACTTACCTGGCGCCTTATTTGCAATAAGGACGACACCATCGGCTTCTACAAACGAAACTCCATTTTTCCTGGTTTATGGAAGAAAACCAAGGCTTCCGGGAGATGTCGCACTACTGCCTCAAAAGAAGCTTGCAGTTACCTTCGAACAGTCTAAAGAAGAGCTGGTCAAAACGCTCAAAGTAGCCCACGAACTAGCTGCCGCTCATGCAGAAAAACAAGCCTCCAAGATGGAACAGTTCTATAACAGAAAAACTGCTCCACCCAAATTCGAAGTCGGTGACAAGGTCCTCATTTCAAAATTGAGCAAAACTGTTGGCCTAAGCCCAAAACTCGGACCAAAATTCGTTGGTCCCTACATTCTGAAAGAAAAACTGTCCGATGTATTATTCAAACTAACTGAAACCAATGGCAAACCTGTCAAATCGCCGATTCATGTGAACAGAATGAAAAAATACGTTGAGCGACAGGAAAGTGTTGATTCCTACGAGTCCTCTTCGGATAATAACGACGCTATGGACGACCTGCCACGGCCACCCAAAGCACCAGAGCCGCAAATCAGATTTGTCGAGGATAAAGAGCCGACACCTATCGTGGACATGACTGGTCCAGAAATCATTATAAACCACCGCAAGAGGAAAGGCAAAATGGAGTACTTGGTAAAATGGCGTAATAAACCTATGACACAAAACACTTGGGTTCCTAAGAATAAACTTGATAGCAGCTTTGTACAATCATACACTGACAAGACGCGGTATTCCGTGAATAATATAAACCTTACCACGCCTAGGAGACATATACAAAACGTCAGAGGTACCGCAATCATTTTGCTGATGCTTCTCAACTGGGTCACAAAGAGCGAGGCAATGCAATTAGGACCAATTTATGACTGCACAAGAGTCAAGCCCACTGGTATCTACAGATTCCCGGACATACGGAATTGCACAGTTCCGCCGGACGACGAGACTCGAGGAATACAAACATTCAAGGCAGAAGTCCTGCACGAATCTCCAAAGTACACCCCCGTCACTTTATTCCACTGTTCCAAATTTGAAGCCACTTTGACTTGTAAAGAAGGATTCCTAGGAGGGAAAAGGAAGTACCGAAAAACGAAAATACTTGCGACGACAGCAGCAGAATGTCGTAAAATCTGGTTCCAAAAAGCATATGGAAACCAACGCTTAAGACCACTTTATGGAAAAGGAATATGGGAATTGGACGCAGCCGACAAATATAGATGCAAATGGATGAGCACCAAAACAATTTCTTTCACGCACTATAGGATAACGGAGTATAAAGGTTACATAATTGGAGGAAAAGAAAACCTTCACCAAGCAGTCTCAAAATCACAATGTCCCTACAAGAAAAAGTTTTGCAGACCAAAGGAAGACATGCCGTCAGTACTCATATGGCAGCTGCCAACAAATCTTGACGCGAATGTATATCATTCTAAAGGAATCCACACTATAAAGATGATGGGTGATATGGTCTTAGTTAGAGAGCTTAAAATCGGAGGGACAATTATTATGAAAAAACAAGGGTCGTATGTTTTGGACAATGGCTATGTCATTCAGACTAAAACGCCATCACAAACTACCGTCGATACTATACTACAATACACTAAATCTATGAGAAAATATATTCCAAACGATGAACATTGGTCGCTAGTCGAAGCCCATCTAGCGGCACTTTACCAAACGGAAAGGCTGAACCTCATAGATACCTGGAATTCCATATGTGTCGAGAATCAAAGAATACAGAAGATCGAAAGGTGGATTCTATCTACCTTCCCAGACAGCAGTACCAATTGGTTTTATAAGAAAGGATACCATTTCGAGGCAAGTGGCGATGGAATAATTATCAGTAAATGTTTCGAAATCAAATCCTATTCAATAGCATGGGACAGGCGTCACAACAACACGTGTTACACGCACTTTCCCATATACATTCCATACGCAAAGAAGGTGTATTTTCTCAACCTACCAAGCAGATCACTTCTACACACGAGCAACAGGATTGACTGCAGAGAAAGACCCAGTGGGACCTATATTGTAGATGCCCTGAACAATGCATACTCAGTAGGACCAACAGGAAAAATAGTTCCAGCCAAACTGTCCTATCTTGTACATAAGAAACCGTTCAACACGAATGAATTAATTTCTGGATTCAACTCAGAACTGTACGAACCCAGACCGCCAAGAATGGATCAATACTCAATTTTGCAGCTGATTACTTCAACTGGGCAAACCATAAGTGACATGCATGACACCGTATCCGCAGATCCGGGATCAAACTTCATAGAAAGTATCGGTAAAGCTCTCGGTCACACGTTGATGGGTATCGGAAATAGCGGAAGTATGATCATAAAGAGCTTGGGTTCTGCCCTTCACGAGTCACTAGAAGGAGTGAACGACGTGGACAAAGGCTTAATAAATTCATTGGCAAATGCAAGTGCTGTTATTCTTCCAGCCGCTGGACAAGCTCTGGAGGGAGCAGGTCATGGATTTGCAAGTGCAATGGGAGGAATATCCGGAATAGTTAGAACAATCGTAATATTGTTCATAATAATAGCGGTCGGATACATGCTGTTCAACAAAAACCCTGGAATGTTTAAAAAGATATTCAAAAAAAAAGAAGATGTGGTTACAGACATTATAGAGATGAAAAACTTTCCCAGGGAGACAAAATGTCCGGTCCATAGACAACGTGAAATGGACGTAAACACAACGTATCCAAACCTACGGGGGGACAAGCTGGTCGCACCCCCATACGTCGAGCTAAACTAAAAGTCAAGAGAAACAAAATAAAGACAACTAGAAGTAAACCACATAAACGATATAAGCTCTATAACACTTGAAACACCAACTAACAAACGTATCATATTATATCGTACATAAGCGTGCAAAACTAATAATACTTAAAAAAAGATTAAAAAGTTCAAAACTTCCATTAATCTCCTATGGCCCAAAGTTCTCACGCCGGGAGATTCGGAAATGATGACCCCCGTCCAGAACTCAACAGAAAATTATAACAGAACAAACATAGGACGTACAATGGATGCTGCACTAAAACCGCCCAAACTTATAAATAGCCCGATGCTCAAAAAGACAGAAAATCTAAATCTCACTATCCCGAAACAAAATGGCAACTAACGAAGAAAGCAGAAATAATGAAGCCGCTTGGAACATCCCAGTAGAAAATGGATTGTTTCCAAGGGGTCTGGAGATTGAAGTAAACACAGCCGTTCTGGACGCGAACATCGAAATTCCGACAGGTGTTAGGCAGCAGATGTACCATGCCTACACGGTAGCCAACCTACAGGCACAGGTGGATCTGCTAACCACACTAACAACACGGCTGATGGAAGAAAAGTACGGCGGGGACGTGAAAAGATATGCCTCGGAGCTGGAGATTATTGGCTTCGAAAGAGCATCGGCGATCGTCTCCAGCTCGAAATATAACGGCACTCACTTGATGACCGACCAATTAAAGTTACCGTCAAGAATGCACAGAGACGCATCCAGATACGACGAAGAACGTAACCCCACACATAGAAAAATGATTCTCAACGAATTGAGTAATACCCGTCGTCGTAAACCTAAACACGTAGATAAAAATGATCAGGTAGTTCCAAATATATAGAAACATTGAAACATACGCAAAGACTATTTACCACTGGATATATATGACTTTACATTTATGTATCATCTACAATATAATCTGACTCACTATTTTTCCGCAATATTTACTCATATTTTAAAATAATTTTCCATATTTTTAGTCTTTGGCGAGGTCGCCAAATGTAAGGGGGGAGGTATGTCACGAGTACATCCTTTACTAAATGTAAATAGCATATTTATTCTATACTTAACTTCTATCAATAAAAGTTATCCGATCATAACGCCGTAGCTAACAACAACGATAGCTGCCTTCTATTCTCCAAATATACAACCAATGAAATAACTCTGTAAATTCACCAATCAAAATCTAGAATGAACTCTGAAAGCAAACGTTTAACGAACGATTCGACCAACCGTGAGAAAAAAGATAATCCCTGGAATTCGAACATTCCTCTCGGTAAAGACAAACCACCAACTACGTAAGCACGAGATTTTCGATACAAACCTGACAAAAACATTACCTAATGTTGCAAAGAATCCACCAATCAAACGAAGAGAACAAACTTTTAGATAAACCTTTACAGAACGATCCACTCAACCGAAAGAAAAGATAATCCGTAAAACCCAAATAAGGAGTGTTATAAATACCACAAGAAAAAGGTTTGGGCAAGTCCTAGCAAATGGAAAAACCCTAACCGCAAATTGCGTTACACGAAATTCTTAAAAACAATACGTACTAGCGAGACAAGGCAACGTCGGAGCAACGTTCTTCATCAAACAAAAGAAAACGTGGGAAAAACAAGAAGAAGGAGTGGCGCTCCACCACCTCAAAAACAGTATAAATACAGGAGTCGAAATCAAGGAAGTCAGTCAAGGGGAGCGAGCGAATAGAGAAGAAATAAATCAAAAGAAGATAGGCCATCAGCCTAAGAAACAAATAGCGAGGCCATCAGCCCGCACTAAACGTTCTCTTTTATTGTAATTACGAATTTGAATTTAAAGAAAGAAGAAAAGAATCTAAGGGAAATTAATTAATAGCGAACCCCTTAAATATATCGTGTCAAATCATTATTTGGAATCATTTGAAAATAAGACTTACGGAATATACTGTAGTAACAACAAAAAAGGTGATTGTTACAATATCTGGTCCCTTTAGAACCTTTGAATTTTTTCATCTTTCAATAGGACATTACAACATTTTAGGAAATATTTTAGATAATAAATTTCTCTGACAACCCGCAAACCGATTTTAAGATTTTTGTAAGGAAATCAAATTCACATAACACACCACCTGGTAGCAACTGGTATGATGTCTTGTACTAACTGCTTGATCCCCCTGGACCAAAGCTGATCACTTTTGTTTTAACTAGTTGTCTTTCTATTTTCAGGAGATAAAGTAAAAGTTGGTTGGTTGGAATGCAAGCTGTCAGATCATTTTATTTTGGAAAATTCTTATTCTGACTTCCCTGTTAGAATTAATGAAGATTTTGTCATAACATGGTTGAAGTAAAAAATGATGTTAAATTAAACTCAACGTGGAATATCAAATGATAACATAGCTGAAGGTAGGCCTTTTTTAGTCTAAAAACAAAATAATGTTGACGTTTTTGTTTTTGCTATGGAACTGAAAAAGATGACATGATTAAATACACATTTTTTAATAAGCAACTCCAATTTTCTGGTCAGGCCTAGGGTTACTTAGCATTCTGGTCCATTTTCTGAAAAATTGCTTTGAATACCCCTAATATTATACCATATTTATGTGTATTGGGTCAAAGGGCTATAGTTTGCCATGGTTAGATCATCTAAAACAGCTGTCACTTTTCGAGATTGACAAATTTGAGGCCTCAAGCCTTAGCAGCCTGATTGCTTATAAAAAATGTGTAGAACAGGGAAATTACTTTTTAAACTCTGAGGTGGCAACCTTTACATTGTGTCAAATTTTCATAAAGCTTTCATGTTTATAGGATACATTGAATGTGTGTCGACATTGAGCCATTGAAGTTTTGGGGATTTCATTGAAAATAGATTCATTTTATCCATTGAACAAGGAACAAAATACAACACGGTAAGTATTTTTTGTAATATAATCCAGTAATACAAGACTATTGATGATACTATTCCATTGTGCATCAAAAGAAGCTAAAATTTTGTTACAGTACACAAAGTCTTGACCTAAGTTCAAAATATTTTTGAAAATAGGTTGTTGTAACCTTTTTTAGAACTCTTTAGAAATAGAAACAATCTGAATAATTTGTCTTACTAAAGGGTCTTTCTACTATAGTCTACTGAAAGCTGTAAATAACTTATCAACAATTTTACAAACCTCTTTTAGTTATACACTGTTTTGTATGCCTGGATTTCAATACTGATTCAATTTCTATTTGTTTTATTAGGGTCATGACGTAAGGACAGTTACTGGCTGATTTTGAAATGCACTTGAAAAAACGATGCTGCTAAACAAAAATGTATGTTGCTGCCATGCAATCAAGATATTTATATGCTTCATGTGGTAGTTCGTTTCAACTTCGAAAATAATAACTTGGTAATATTTTCATTGCAATAATTGGTTGCTGAATGATAGAAGGTATTCTTGTACTCTTTAATGCTTAATTGTAAGAGTCAATCTGTACCATCTTCAACGGATTGACAATACTGTACCATCACGTGTTGTATAGCACAATAACCTCAGTCTAATAAGTGAACAACTAAACTGAGGACTGGAGTGAGATTGTGGGTCATATTTTTGGAAAATATCACCGTAATATAATTTTATAAGACCCCCTCCCATTTTATGAATTTTCTCTGAAAAGGGCTTAAAAACCTTCATTTTCGACTACTCTAGGTCCCAAGTATATTATAAATTATGATAAAATATGGTAAAATCTAATAAAAGCAGGGGTCTGAATAACAAGGTGGAGTTTAAAAAATTTTCGGTCTGGTTCAGATTTATGCTTCTTTTACTGTGTAGATTTTTCGTTGGATAATGTGTTTGAGGTTTGAAAATATTCTTCAAAAGCATTCAAAAATATCCCAGAATATGTTAAATTGAGAAAATGGAGAGACTTTCGGTTTACCCCTGAAATTAATTTTGTCAAAATGTCCGAGTCCACAATTTTTTTTAAAAAATTACAAAGTAGGTGGGACGTTTATTCAGACTAGGGCATTTTGGGAAAATCATCTTAATATCAGTTTTTAATAATGACTTGTACTTTATGGTTTTTCTACCCTCCCCTATAATTGAGCACAAAAGAGTTTATTTGGCATAGCTTTCATTATTCATAGTGTCATCTTTTAGAGTGATTTGCATAATTTTTTTAATTTATTATACAGTATTTTTATATTTTTCTTATTTTTTACTTCATTACTTTTTATATTTATAATACTGGCTAATACCCTCAGGCGCCCAAATCTTCCCTAAAACCCCACCGCCCATAATTTTGTTCCACCATCCGCCCATTCAAGAAACTTTTTGACTTTTTTCTAGGAATTTTGACTTACCACTCGGATTCGAGAGTCTTGTTTTAATTATCAAAAAAATATTAGAAATAGTTTTGAAACACCCGGTTGAACCTTTTTGACGACGATGTGAGTAATCAATTCCAGTTTCCCAAACATTGAAAGTTTGCTCTCTCTCTCTCTCAAACTCGCAATCAGGGATCACACAATTTTTTATACTTATGTATAAGGGTATTTTAAATAGTGCAATTTACACATTATGCTAGTTTTTTTTTGTGATTTAGGAGATTAAATTATTTGAAACTTTGTTAACTGAGGCTCAGCATATGCTTTATAGGCAATGTTTAATTTTTCCAAGAGATCAGTCTGGATATGCTTGTTAGCAGTATGCTTATAAAAATGTCTATAATTTAGTAGAATTGATCCCCATTTAGAGAGTATTCCCAAAGTATTTAACGAGGATTTCGCACTTACGGGAATGGAAATTTCAATGTATCCTTTAATGTCTTTTGAAGCCCTATGGCCAATCTATTCCTTGATAGGGACTAAGATTCTAAAAAATTATAATTTAGATTAGTTATTATATTATTGAAAAGGAAATTAGATTATAGAAATTACACGCATTTTTTATAAGAACCAGTAAATTCTTGCTCAGGCTGGGCTGTTCTTAATTTTTGCAATTTTTCAGGCTTCTTCTCATGATGTTCTTAGCCGCTTAGTTTCTTTACTTAAGAATCAGTTAAAATCTGTTGAAATAAGTGTTTTAATAATTTCTGAAAGCTGAGGCTCAGATTGTTCTTAATTGTTTTTAGGTGTTGGCCAAATTTCAGCCTCGTGTTCTAATAAAATTGTTCTTATACAAAACGTGTAATTTGTCATTCAGAATTATTTTATTTAGACTGCTTAATTTTTTTAGCAAAAAGTCATCACTACCGTACTATTTTGTTTCATATTTTCTGTATTCTATGCTTTGTAAATATATGAATTGTTCGTTTTAATGTCACAGAAAAAAATTATCCGCACATAAACACAAATTATTTAAAAGATCTCTCATTTACTTTTGAAGACTTGTTAATGAAAGATTTCGAAAAAAGCAAAAATCATCTTCCAAAGTATTTGGAAAGTTTCGCAATATGAAATTTCAACATATTAGGGAGTTAGGAATTTAATTTTTAAAGCCTGTTTGAAAGTTTGAGAATGTGGTCTTTCAACTTTTTTGGAAAGTTGGGAAGACGATCTGGTCGAAAGATGTTGAAAGGTAAGGTGCACAACTTCCCAATCCTTGTTGAAAGACCAACTTTAAAACCTGTCGAAAGATGTCAGAATATGAAATTTCAACATATTAGGAAGTTGGGAATTTCATTTTCCCAGGCTGTTTGAAAGTTTGAGAAGGTCGTCTTTCAACTTTTTTGGAAAGATGGAAAGATGATCTGGTCGAAAGATGTTGAAAGGTAAGGTGCACATCTTTCCAATTTTTGTTGAAAGACCAACTTTCAACTCTGTCGAAAGATGTGGAAATGTGACCTTCCTACATCTTTCCGACGATTTGAAAGACATTATTTCGCCCAGTGTACGTCGAGGGGTAAATCACTAAAAATTAGGTGTACGAGATTTTGATTTCTTTTTGATTTTTGATTTCTTTTTGATTTCTTTTTGATTTTTGATTTTTTTTTGATTTCTTTTTGATTTTTGATTTCTTTTTGATTTCCTTTTGATTTCTGATTTCTTTTTGATTTCTTTTTGATTTCTGATTTCTTTTTGATTTCTTTTTGATTTTTGATTTTTTTTTTGATTTCTTTTTGATTTTTCAAAAACGTGTACGTGATTTTTGGTAGATTCGCTGGAGTTAGGTATTCGGTATTCGGGATTCGGGATTCGCATTCGGGATTCGAAAAAGCTCAATAAAAACTTAACGATAAAAGATATTAACTTGAAATAAAAAACGGATGCAAGCACACATACTAAGGAATAAATCCCAATATAAAAAATTCAGAATATGAGCTCAGTTGTCACGTGACTATGGGAAATTCCCCTATTCGGGATTCAAATCATGTCAGGGACCTTTCTTCAAAAACTCGCCAGTCATCAGTAAATGGTTGAATTGACTTCAAATAAAAAACGGATGCAAGTTCACATGTCAAGGAAGATATTCCAAAAAAATAAATTCAGAATATGAGCTTAGTTGTCATGTGACTACGGGAAATTCCCCTATTCGGGATTCAAATTATTTCAGGGACCTTTTTCAAAAGCTTACCAGTCATCAGGAAATAGTTGGATTGACTTCAAATAAAAAACGGATGCAAGTTCACATGTCAAGGAAGATATTCCAAAGAAAACAATTCAGAATATGAGTTTAGTTGTCACGTGACTATGGGAAATTCCCCTTTTTGGGAGTTACTTCAGTTTATGGACCTTTTTTGAAAAGCTCATAAAAACTCAAGGAAGAAAGGTATCGACTTCAAATAACAAAAGGATGCAAGTTCACATATCTGGAAAAATATTCCAAAAAAAATTATTCAGAATATGAGCTTAGTTGTCACGTGACTATGGGAAATTCCCCTTTTCAAGAGTTCAATTATTTTAGGGACCTTTCTTAAAAATGATTTGATTGACTTCAAATAGTAAACGGATGCAAGTTCGCATGCTAAGGAACAAATTCCAAAAAAAATAATTCAGAATATGAGCTTAGCTGTCACGTGACTATGGGAAATTCCCCTTTTTGGGAGTTACTTCAGTTTATGGACCTTTTTTGAAAAGCTCATAAAAACTCAAGGAAGAAAGGTATCAACTTCAAATAACAAACGGATGCAAGTTCACATATCTGGGAAAATATTCCAAAAAAAATTATTCAGAATATGAGCTTAGTTGTCACGTGACTATGGGAAATTCTCCTTTTTGGGAGTTATTTCAGTTTAGGGACCTTTTTTGAAAAGCTCATAAAAACTCAAGGAAGAAAGGTATCGACTTCAAATAACAAACGGATGCAAAGTCACATATCTGGAAAAGTATTCCAAAAAAATAATTCAGAATATGAGCTTAGTTGTCAAGTGACTATGGGAAATTCCCCTATTCGGGATTCAAATCTTGTCAGGGACCTTTCTTCAAAAGCTCGTCAGTCGTCAGTAAATGGTTGAATTGACTTCAAATAAAAAACGGATGCAAGTTCACATGTCAAGGAAGATATTCCAAAAAAATAAATTCAGAATATGAGCTTAGTTGTCATGCGACTACGGGAAATTCCCCTATTCGGGATTCAAATTATTTCAGGGACCTTTTTCAAAAGCTTACCAGTCATCAGGATATGGTTGGATTGACTTCAAATAAAAAACGGATGCAAGTTCACATGTCAAGGAAAATATTCCACAGAAAACAATTCAGAATATGAGTTTAGTTGTCACGTGACTATGGGAAATTCCCCTATTTGGGAGTTATTTCAATTTAGAGACTATTTTTATAAAGCTTACCAGTCCTCAGGAAACGGTTGGATTGACTTCAAATAACAAACGGATGCAAATTCACATGTCAAGAAAAACATTCCAACAAAGAAAATTCCGAATATGAGCTTAGTTGTCACGTGACTATGGGAAATTCCCCTTTTTGGGAGTTATTTCAGTTTAGGGACCTTTTTTTAAAAGCTCATAAAAACTCAAGTAAGAAAGGTATCGACTTCAAATAACAAACGGATGCAAGTTCACATATCTGGAAAAATATTCCAAAAATAATTTTTCAGAATATTAGTTTAGTTGTCACGTGACTATGGGAAATTCCCCTTTTCAAGAGTTCAATTATTTTAGGGACCTTTCTTAAAAATGATTTGATTGACTTCAAATAACAAACGGATGCAAGTTCGCATGTTAAGGAACAAATTCCAAAAGAAATAATTCAGAATATGAGCTTAGCTGTCACGTGACTATGGGAAATTCCCCTTTTTGGGAGTTATTTCAGTTGATGGACCTTTTTTTAAAAGCTCATAAAAACTCAAGGAAGAAAGGTATCGACTTCAAATAACAAACGGATGCAAGTTCACATATCTGGGAAAATATTCCAAAAAAAATTATTCAGAATATGAGCTTAGTTGTCACGTGACTATGGGAAATTCTCCTTTTTGGGAGTTATTTCAGTTTAGGGACCTTTTTTAAAAAGCTTACCAGTCATCAGAAAATGGTTGGATTGACTTCAAATAAAAAACGGATGCAAGTTCACATGTCAAGGAAAGTATTCCAAAATTTATTATTCAAAGCATGAGCTTAGTTGTCACGTGACTATGGGAAGTTCCCCTTTTTGGGAGTTATTTCAATTTAGAGACCTTTTTTAAAAGATTACCATGGATTGATCATGGATTGACTTCATTAGCGTTTTCTTATTTTTTTCTTTGAAGGACATTCATGTTTCTTTTATTAGAACACCTAAATTTTGATTGAGGCTGAATGTTCTTATTTTTTCAACTATTTTCAGCCTTAGATGCTCTTGTTAATGTTCCTATATATGGGTCCAAATAACAAAAGAAATGCATTGTCTCGAGTGAACCGTAATAAACCCAACAGGTAATGAACGTTGTTATAACGTCCAAACAATGTTGTCTCAACATCAGAACGTCAAATCTTTCAAAAATTTCCCATAGATCATTTTACCCCCTTTTGTGTCTCATACATCATCATCTATTTCATCCACTATTATTCTGTCTCATTTTTCTCTACGCCCAAGCTACCTTTTTAACGCCCCTTCCTTCTCTTCATATACACGCATAGACCCTCCACTAAATTAACCAACTAATCACTTACCATAAGTAAACAAGGCGCCCAAGGGCGTGAAGGCCCAGCTTAAAAAATCTGTAATAGAGACAAAATACAAGGATACTTGCTACAGTAGATTGATTAAAACGAATTGATTTATTAATCTTAAAACGAATTTTTCAGTTATTCGAAGTAAATTCTTATCCCTTGGAGCTTCGAATAACCGGGAGTCTACTGTTTTTTTTTTCACATTGTAGGGATCGATGATCAAACAACTGGACGAGCAAGAGTTCCTGAATATGTAAATATCAATATCAGTTTTTAACATGTAATATATCTAGACATTGTCACTTTTTAATGGTACTAAAAAAAATCTCCCTTCACTATTTCACCCCACCCCCCCCCCCACCTTTTTTTGAAGGAAAAATTGTACCCTTCGTTTGCAAAATTGATTGTCACTTTGTAAAGATAGTAAAAAATCTCCCGTCACAATTTCACAAGTTGTCTGATATGGAGAGTTCTACCATGACCACAGACAAAGAAAGTTTTGAAGTTTTGCTTGAAATAGAAGAGTTGACTGCTAAATGACGATAAATTGAGCGGAGATCATATTGCCTTGTCCCGTTAAAGTTGCCGATTGAACTATGGGATGCTTCGATTGATATCATGTTTTGAAAAGGGGAATGTAAAAAAATGATAAATACGTCAGTTTCAAATATAATGTATATTTATTTTAATACAATGTATAGCAATGTGCCCTCCCGGTTATTACCATAATGGCTTTATGGCAACTCCTGAACTTGGGCACAGGATGTACGGTTGCATTTATTTTAATAGCCTATTGTTTTTTAATAAGTTAAAAAAGCTGAGCAAGTAAGTGGTAAACAATGAAATGTAAAAAAAAAATCATAAATTCCGGGTTAGCCTCGGGAATCTGAGTTACCCAAATGAAACACAAGTTAATTGAATCAAGTGAGCCGAGTACTATCAAGTTAGTCGAGTAATATCAAGTTAGCTGAGTAGTGTCAAGTTAGCTGAGTAATATCAAGTGAGCCGAGTAATATCAAGTGAGCCGAGTAATATCAAGTGAGCCGAGTAATATCAAGTGAGCCGAGTAGTATCAATTGAGCCGTGTAAAAACAAATAAACTGAGTAAAACAAAGTATTCCAAGTGTATTCTGGTGAGCCAAGTGAATCGAGGGGAATCCTTTAAATCTGAGTTAACTGTGTAAATCCAAGTTAGCTTTGTATAACCAAGCTATCTAATGTAAATCCAGATTGACCAGAGTAGCTATACACTGAATGATGAACCCTGAAAAATAAAAACAAAAACGAAATTACGCAAACAGTCACGTTCAACTGGAGTATACTACCATGTTCATAAATCGTAAAGCTCAAGTGCAGCGTAAGCTTGTTCCAAGTTTTGGAAGACTTTCATAATTATGTCCACCCGTTAGGAAGACACTTGCTTTTTGTTGAAAATTGAGGCGTGCAAGCATTTGTAGGTCACAATTTTTTCGCACAACATAAAGAACCCGAGATGAAATCTGATCATGATGTTTTACAAATACAAGTGAAAATCTCATTTCCAGGGCACCTTAAAGGGATAACCAGATAAAAAATAAAATTCAGCCCAAAGATTCCTTCCATAGTCCTTAGCAAAACCTCCAAATTTTACAGGCTAATTGTTTTTCAAAGTCGAAATATTTAGGTTTTTAATTTTTAATTTCTGCTGGAAAACAATAGAATTTCAACGTGAGGTATGTGTGAGGTACGAAAAACTGAGATTTCTAATTGTCATATCTTGAATCTGGAATGTTATTTCTCAAAAATATTTGGAGGGCTTACTAAGGACCGTGGAAAGAATCTTTTAGCCAATTTTCATATTTTATCTGGTTATCCCTTTAAAGTTTCAAACAAAAAGGACAAAAAATTACGAATCAAAAAAGAAATCCTTCTCTAGACTATAACCAACAATGGGCTTCTCTTTACCACACTTCCCCCAACCTCACAAAGATTTTGCAGTAAATGGTAATACACAACTTGATTTTCACTTAGGTCATTAGGTTCTTAAGCCTTTCAATGATAAATCCTGAAGAAAATCAAATTCAAACTCACCTTAAGATTTGGGTATCAATCAATCAGTGGGAACCAATCAGTCTGGATATGATGTACGATAACAGTCTTGATGTATATGGATGATGGTCCAAAACTGTTC
Source organism: Clytia hemisphaerica (assembly GCF_902728285.1). Taxonomy (NCBI): domain Eukaryota; kingdom Metazoa; phylum Cnidaria; class Hydrozoa; order Leptothecata; family Clytiidae; genus Clytia; species Clytia hemisphaerica. The sequence goes on along the minus strand of NW_027104098.1, from coordinate 11,947 downwards.
AAAAAGAAAAACAAATATGATTCTTATTAACAAAAAGTACAATCATTAGGCATGGCCTGGAGTAATACCTTTAAGGGAACATTTTTTGGCAAAAACTTAATTTGGCAAACAACTAAAGTCAGCAAAAATTTTTATCTTTGTGAGAACGAATTTTGGTGAATGAATATATTTTAAATTTTGACAAGAACTTATTTTGGCGGATGGCCAGGCAAATCTTCCCTTTCTATTGAAATTCGATTGTCGAACGCAATCGAATCTCAATCCAACGACCGAATTCTAGGTAATATTTGATTCGTTTGATTGAGATTTTTGTTTGAGTCATTGAATCGAATGCAATCGAACCCATTCGAATCTCAATCGAACAAGGCTGATGGAATTTAATGATATGTTTATCGTAATGACGATCTTCAGAATTCGATGCGGCCAAGTTTTCATTATTCATTATTCATTATTTTAGGGAGATAATTCTCAATAAGTTGCGAGCAAAAAAATTATCTCCATAATTATAAAAATCAAAGAAGCGCACTTTTGGTAGATGAGATGGTAGAGCCGTACGGGTTCGTTTTTAAACGGATATTTGCCGGACCGTTTGTTTTGATCTTTCAAAATCTTGATGAAGCGCCAAAATAACAAAATAATGGCAACTTGGCGCGGCAGTTTTTTTGACATGCGGGCGGCTTACGGTAAACATAAAATTGAATTCCATCGGCCTAATATTCGATTGAGATTCGATTGCGTTCAACAATCTAATTTTAATCGTTCGCTTGCGTTCGATCTGGCTCAATCATCGGTTCTGTTCGATTGAGATCGTCTGGTTTCGAGTATCAACCGACCGACCCTATTATTGGCAGACGGAAGTAATAGATAGAATAGCTGTTTTCAAAATCAAAGCATACGCCAGACAACCCGATAGTGACCTGCGCTGCATTTTTTGTAAGTGAAATTGCCTGATTCTTACCCCTCCTACCTAGCCCTTAATTTGAGAATGTCTTGTTGCAAAAGGCCAATCAATTTTAATCGTTCGATTGCGTTCGATCTGGTTCGATTGGCTCGATCATCGGTTCCGTTTGATTGAGATCCGTCTGGTTTTGGGTATCGACCGACCGACCGACGTAATCGATAGAATAGCTGTTTTCAAAATAAAAGCAGACGCCAAACGACCTAATAGTGACCTGCGCTGCACTTTTTGTATAAGTGGAATTGCCTGATTCTTACCCTACCTAGCCCTTTAATTTGAGAATTAACCTTGCAGATTTTTGTATTTCCCAGAGTGTCTTGTTGCAAAAGGCCAATATTCTTATGATACTACTGGAGCACACAATAGAGATTTACCTTTATGAATGGCAGCAGCAGTCAGTGACAGCAAAATCTTGATTTATCCTCTTTACTTCTCAGTCTTTGAGAGAAAAAGAGCTCACGTTGAACACTCCACGTTGAGTTGAAGATAGGGTAGACTATACGAAATACAGACAATAACAAGATACGGTCTTCAGCCATATATCAACATATGGTTTGCTCGGCTTTGCTAGAGGATAGATAATTGTATGTTAGCCGACAGACAACATTGACTATGACGATCCCTGTCGATCCCTTTACATTATAGCGCTGAGTTTAGCCTGGAAAATATATGTACTCTCGCGGAACACCGCCTAATTGCTTTGCGTAACTAACAAACGTACGGGCACTGTGCAGATGAAAGGCCCACTACGCTGCGCTGCTGGGCCAAAAATAATTCATAATAAATTCTTGGTGGTGAGTTAAATTCTTAATAAGGATGATTTCACAACTTATTGGTAATAACAACTTATTGTTAATAATTACTGAAAATTAAGCAACTGTGAACCGGAAAAACTCCCTCCGAACCTGAAAAAACTCCCTGTCAATCAAACATAACAACTGCCAATCAAAACTACAATCGGAGAGTTGAATAAATAGAAGATGGGCAACTGCCAATCAAATTACAGCGAACAAATAAGAATAGCGAAAGCAAAAACATTACGTCTTCCTAAAAGTGGGGGGCGTACGGGCCTTCGTAATACCGATATACCGATCACTTTTTTTCTCATTACGATATACCGATAAATTTTTCGTTCAAATACCGATACCGGTCAATTTCCCAATTTTTCAGGTACTTATCTCCCGGAGGGGGGAATTAGGCAAATATGGGTGCTGGGTACGTGTGGACGATAAAGGTTGGGTTTGTCACCATCCAAGTCTCTATGACGATTACCAAACAGTAGCGTGGTGGGTAGATCAAGGATCAGGATGGGAGGTAAAAGTAGAATGTTGGCTTAAGGCGCCTTGTATGCTTATTCTGGCGCCCATTTTTTGGTTGCATTCGTATACCAAAATTGAAGTTAAAATTCAGGTCATTTTAGAAACATTTAGGAAATACGCGAGCGAAGCGAGGAAGAAAAAATTGCGACATTGCTCATCGAGATGGATTGAGACACCCCTGTGTCACAGACCCAGTAGTGGACCCCCCACCCCGGTGGAAAAATAGGCCAAAAAATCGTCCCCGGTGGAAAAATATCCTACAATTTGACCAAAAGTTTAGCAGGATGCTAAAAATTGAATAAGAGAACGGAAAACCATCAAGGAACCTCGAACTTTCATCGAAAATGGGAGCTTATCGAGTGATAGAATGTCGAATAGTAGAAAGTAACGAATAAGAGATACAAATTTATACTCTTAATAATCTCTAGATCAAAAAATTGAAGGAAGCTAGTGCGTTCGAATGAAACAAGAAAAAAATTGTGAGTTTTTGTTTTGAATATTGTTTTCACCAAATTGGTCGTGGGGCGCAGTTAGATCTCCCTTCAAAAATCGTCTTATAGCTTTATTGCGAGCTAAGGGAGCAAAAAAAAAATCATGATTTATTTCTGGTCTTTGGGCGCAATTTAAAGCGCATTTTAGGGTAATTTTAAGAGTTGGGCGTTCAAAACTCCACTTGGGGAGGCGTGACCCCCTGCCAAAACGCCAAAATAGATCGTTTAGAGAGCGTCAACTGTATTCACGGCAGGAAATGTGTCAAGCAGACCCTTGGCTGAGACTCTTGCCTTATGAAAATTGCAGCCATGATTCTTAAAATGGCGTCTCCGAGTGTTCCTTAATTTGTACTAATTTACGTGTGAGTGCTTTAGAACATATCGTTCATATATTCACATGGAAAAGGAGGCTTTGGCCGTATGGACAATTTTAAAGGTCATCCGCAACCATATAGCATAAACCCTAAAAAAGCGATGAGAATTTGAACTTATCAAGAAGAATTCGAAGAGGCTAATGCGAGCGAAGCGAGCAAATAATTTGAGATATTTTTTTTAAAATATAGTGTATTCACCAAAATTGGTGAAGGAGCGCAATGGCTCATGATCTTCGATACCAAGGAGGTGGTCGATACCGATAGTTGACCAAAAATACCGAATACCGAGATAAAAAAGGTCTCTTACCGATACCGAGATGGTCTTAAAATACCGATTACCGATCAATTTTTTCCTCTAATACCGATTTTACCGATCTAAAAAAAGGCCCAATACCGACGTACCGATATCCGTACGCCCCCTAAAACATTACGTCTTCCTAAAACATCAAACAATAGAATTACAAGGACCACAGAACGACCCTTGTAAACGTGCCTGAATTCTGGCATGAAAATATATCATCCTTTTTGAAAATTGCTGTAGAAGAAGAAGGACATCACTTTGAAAAAATGTTAGATGGTACGAATATATCTTTATCTTATTTAGACTATCCCAATTAAGGACCTTTACATCAACAAATAGAGTAATCAAAATAATTCACGAAACCATTTAATTAGAGCTACTTTTAAAATAACTACTGAGCTTGAGGATGTAGTATCTTAGATAATATTGATACTACATGGCCCGCTGATCTACGAGAAGTTATTGAATTAAAGGGTCGAAAACTTTATCTGAGTAGATCTGAGTCAACTGATGACCTCCTAAAAGCTCTTCAATCTAACAAAACGCGCAGATGATCCTTAAATCATGACATACACAACAAACATTATCTGATATAAAAAGATTATCTTAAAAAATCTCAATAATCCCAGAAGATAATGGGTTGTAAACCATAAAACTATATTATCTTAATCTTTTTATATCAGATAATGTTTGTTGTTGTATGTCAAATCAGAAATAAAAAACTATTTCATTCACATCTCGATTTTTTGACTTCTTTGACCTTCAGAAATCTGACTTCGTTATTTACATTATCTCCCTGTTACAGCTTAAGGTCTCTATTTCTTTATAAATCTTATCGGCAGTACTTGACCTAATATATTTTTTTTGTTTTTGTTTTTTCTTTTCTTTTTTCATCGAAATAACTCCCAAAAAGGGGAATTTCCCATAGTCACGTGACAACTAAGCTCATATTCTGAATTATTCTTTTTGGAATTTATTCCTTAGCATGTGAACTTGCATCCGTTTGTTATTTGAAGTCATACCTTCTTACTTGAGTTTTTATGAGCTTTTCAAAAAGGTCCCTAAACTGAAATAACTCCCAAAAAGGGAATTTCCCATAGTCACGTGACAACTAAGCTCATATTCTGAATAATTATTTTTGGAATATTTTCTCAGATATGTGAACTTGCATTCGTTTGTTATTTGAAGTCGATACCTTTCTTCCTTGAGTTTTTATGAGCTTTTCAAAAAAGATCCATAAACTGAAATAACTCCCAAAAGGGGAATTTCCCATAGTCACGTGACAGCTAAGCTCATATTCTGAATTATTTTTTTGGAACTTGTTCCTTAGCTGTGAACTTGCATCCGTTGTTATTTGAAGTCAATCAAATCATTTTTAATAAAGGTCCCTAAAATAATTGAACTCTTGAAAAGGGGAATTTCCCAAAGTCACGTGACAACTAAGCTCATATTCTGAATAATTTTTTTTGGAATATTTTCCCAGATATGTGAACTTGCATTCGTTTGTTATTTGAAGTCGATACCTTTCTTACTTGAGTTTTTAAGAGCTTTTCAAAAAAGGTCCCTAAACTGAAATAACTCCCAAAAAGGGGAATTTCCCATAGTCACGTGACAACTAAGCTCATATTCGGAATTTATTTTTTTGGAATATCTTCCTTGACATGTGAACTTGCATCCGTTTTTTATTTCAAGTCAATTCAACCATTTCCTGATGACTTGTAAGCTTTATAAAAATAGTCTCTAAATTGAAATAACTCCCAAATAGGGGAATTTCCCATAGTCACGTGACAACTAAACTCATATTCTGAATTGTTTTCTTTGGAATATTTTCCTTGACATGTGAACTTGCATCCGTTTTTTATTTGAAGTCAATCCAACCATTTCCTGATGACTGGTAAGCTTTTGAAAAAGGTCCCTGAAATAATTTGAATCCCGAATAGGGGAATTTCCCGTAGTCACTTGACAATTAAGCTCATATTCTGAATTATTTCTTTTGGAATATCTTCCTTGACATGTGAACTTGCATCCGTTTGTTATTTGAAATCAATCCAACAATTTCCTGATGACTGGTAAGCTTTTGAAAAAGGTCCCTGAAATAATTTGAATCCCGAATAGGGGAATTTCCCGTAGTCACTTGACAACTAAGCTCATATTCTGAATTATTTTTTTTGGAATATTTTTCCAGATATGTGACTTTGCATCCGTTTGTTATTTGAAGTCGATACCTTTCTTCCTTGAGTTTTTATGAGCTTTTCAAAAAAGGTCCCTAAACTGAAATAACTCCCAAAAAGGAGAATTTCCCAAAGTCACGTGACAACTAAGCTCATATTCTGAATAATTTTTTTTGGAATATTTTCCCAGATATGTGAATTTGCATCCGTTTGTTATTTGAAGTCGATACCTTTCTTCCTTGAGTTTTTATGAGCTTTTCAAAAAAGGTCCATAAACTGAAGTAACTCCCAAAAAGGGGAATTCCCCATAGTCACGTGACAGCTAAGCTCATATTCTGAATTATTTTTTTTGGAATTTGTTCCTTAGCATGCAAACTTGCATCCGTGTGTTATTTGAAGTCAATCAAATCATTTTTAAGAAAGGTCCCTAAAATAATTGAACTCTTGAAAAGGGAAATTCCCATAGTCACGTGACAACTAAGCTCATATTCGGAATAATTTTTTTGGAATATTTTTCCAGATATGTGACTTTGCATACGTTTGTTATTTGAAGTCGATAATTCTTACTTGAGTTTTTATGAGCTTTTTAAAAAAGGTCCCTAAACTGACATAACTCAAAAAAGGGGACTTTACCATAGTCCACGTGAAAATACCGCTATATTCGGAATTTTCTTTGTTGGAATGTTTTTCTTGACATGTGAACTTGCATTCGTTTGTTATTTGAAGTCAATCCTACCATTTCCTGATGACTGGTAAGCTTTATAAAAATAGTCTCTAAATTGAAATAACTCCCAAATAGGGGAATTTCCCATAGTCACATGACAACTAAACTCATATTCTGAATTGTTTTCTTTGGAATATTTTTCTTAACATGTGAACTTGCATCCGTTTTTTATTTGAAGTCAATCCAACCATTTCCTGATGACTGGTAAGCTTTTGAAAAAGGTCCCTGAAATAATTTGAATCCCGAATAGGGGAATTTCCCGTAGTCACATGACAACTAAGCTCATATTCTGAATTTATTTTTTTGGAATATCTTCCTTGACATGTGAACTTGCATCCGTTTTTTATTTGAAGTCAATTCAACCATTTACTGACGACTGGCGAGCTTTTGAAGAAAGGTCCCTGACATGATTTGAATCCCGAATAGGGGAATTTCCCATAGTCACGTGACAACTGAGCTCATATTCTGAATTTTTTATATTGGGATTTATTCCTTAGTATGTGTGCTTGCATCCGTTTTTTATTTCAAGTTAATATCTTTTTTCGTTAAGTTTTTATTGCGCTTTTTCGAATCCCGAATGCGAATCCCGAATCCCGAATACCGAATACCTAACTCCAGCGAATGTACCAATTATATTTCCGATGGCTGGGAGCTTGTATCTTTTATAGTGTGGCTGATGGTACTTTTAAAAGAGTTTGGAGTTTTTTAAGAAGTTTTATTCTAAGTAAGTTTATTATGCTTGGGTTTCCAAGGTGTTGAGAATCTATCATACGCCCCTTCTCATCAATGGTTCATTCACAGATGGTATCAATCAAACTGTACCAGACTTTTTTTATTTACACAAGATTCAGAATTTTTGAAACTAAGGTTACTTTAATCTTCACAAGTCTACGTAACATTTTACATTTATTGATGGTAGAAAAAATAGATCTTTTAACCCTCAAGGTGAATATCACTAAAGTCTGTCTCAAAAGTATGTGGACATTTTAGGTTTTTAATATTTTCTCAACACTTATTCATGCTATGTTAGAATGTTATACACCGTTGGAAAGATATTTTCAAGGAGGATAATCTAAAGAATAAAATATTTTTGAAGATGAAAAATGAAGATTGTTTTCTACTGTATCAAAATTCATTACAGACTATTTACAGAAAAAAAATCTTGCTGATTTCAAATCTGTGTTCAGATTTTTCGTGCATAAATCGGTGCTGAGAAAATGCTCAAAGACTAAAGAAAGTGTCCACATTTTGAGACGGACTTTAGTACAGAAATGTTTTGATTTTAAAAGTGTTCAATTAATAATCAAGATCAACTTACCAGATGAAGTCCTTACTTTACAATATTCTTTATCAATATTTGTGTCTTCTCGATTCACATACAGCAAAGTACACGGTTTCATTTATAGTTTACTGTAACCAATATCTTCTGGAAAACGTTTAACAATGAAACAAAACGGCAATAAAAAAAACTAGAAAAGCTTCCTTTTTCGGGAACAAAAGGAATGCACGCGGTCTTTTCGTTGTTTTTTATTACCTAAATTTTGCACGATCGCTAGTACTAGTAACTGCTAATTAACAATTTGGTACATTGTAGGGTGACGTCATTCAACGTCATTTGATAGGTGGACATTGATCTCTGCAAAGTTTGTCTGCTCAGGTGAGTTAAAGGGGCATAACAGTACTTTCGAAACTTGTAAACAAAAACTGTATACAGCGGATATAAAATCAAAACAAATGTCACATGTCGAAATTAAAAATCAAACCAAATATGGCTATAATTTTGATTGTTCAATTATTTTACAAGTTTGTTTTGGACACGTGATTTTAATTGTTCTCTTTAATGACACGTGGTTCGCG
>NW_027104098.1:0-3742 GCF_902728285.1 Clytia hemisphaerica | reverse complement strand
ACGAGAAGTTAGTGAATTAAAGGGTCGAAAACTTTATCTGAGTATCTGAGTCAACTGATGACCTCCTAAAGATCTTCAATCTAACAAACGCAGCAGATATCCTTAAAATCCATGACATACAACAACAAACATTATCTGATATAAAAATATTATCTTAAAAAATCTCAATAATCCCAGAAGATAATGGGTTGTAAACCATAAAACTATTATCTGTTGTACCAAATCATAGAAATAAAAAACATTTCATTCACATCTCAATTTTTTGACTTCTTTGACCTTCAGAAACTGACTTCGTTATTACATATCTCCCTGTTACAGCTTAAGGTCTTTTTCTTTATAAATTTCGGCAGTACTCTGACCTAATATTTTTTTTGTTTTTGTTTTTGTTTTCTTTTTTTCATCGAAATAACTCCCAAAAAGGGGAATTTCCCATAGTCACGTGACAACTAAGCTCATATTCTGAATTATTTTTTTGGAATTTATTCCTTAGCATGTGAACTTGCATCCGTTTGTTATTTGAAGTCAATATCTTTCTTACTTGAGTTTTTATGAGCTTTTCAAAAAAGGTCCCTAAACTAAAATAACTTCCAAAAAGGGAATTTTCCATAGTCACGTGACAATTAGCTCATATTCTGAATAATTATTTTTGGAATATTTTCCCAGATATGTGAACTTGCATTCGTTTGTTATTTGAAGTCGATACCTTTCTTGCTTGAGTTTTTATGAGCTTTTCAAAAAAGGTCCCTAAACTGAAATAACTACCAAAAAGGGGAATTTCCCATAGTCACGTGACAACTGAGCTCATATTCTGAATAATTTTTTTCGAATTTTTTCCAGATTGGAACTTGCATCCGTTTGCTTTGAAGTCGATACCTTTCTTCCTTGAGTTTTTATGAGTTTTCAAAAAAGGTCCCTAAACTGAAATAACTCCCAAAAAGGGGAATTTCCCATAGTCACGTGACAACTAAGCTCATATTCTGAATTATTTTTTTTGGAATATTTTTCCAGATATGTGAACTTACATCTGTTTGTTATTTGAAATCAATCCAACCATTTCCTGATGACTGGTAAGCTTTTGAAAAAGGTCCCTGAAATAATTTGAAGCCCGAATAGGGGAATTTCCCGTAGTCACTTGACAACTAAGCTCATATTCTGAATTATTTTTTTTGGAATATTTTTCCCAGATATGTGAACTTGCATCCGTTTGTTTATTTGAGTCGATAACCTTTCTTCCTTGAGTTTTTATGAGCTTTTCAAAAAAAGGTCCATAAACTGAAATAACTCCCAAAAAGGGGAATTTCCCATAGTCACGTGAAGCTAAGCTCATATTCTGAATTATTTTTTTTGGAATTTGTTCCTTAGCATGCGAACTTGCATCCGTTGTTATTTGAAGTCAATCAAATCATTTTTAAGAAAGGTCCCTAAATAATTGAACTCTTGAAAAGGGGAATTTCCCATAGTCACGTGACAACTAAGCTCATATTCTGAATAATTTTTTTGGAATATTTTCCCAGATATGTGAACTTGCATCGTTTGTTATTTGAAGTCGGACCTTTCTTACTTGGTTTTTATGCGCTTTCAAAAAAAGTCCCTAAACTGAAATAACTCCAAAAGGGGAATTTCCCATAGTCACGTGACAACTAAGCTCCTATTCTGAATTTTCTTTGTGGAATGTTTTTCTTGACATGTGAACTTGCATCCGTTGTTATTTGAAGTCAACCAACCATTTCCTGTGACTGGTAGCTTTAAAAAATAGTCTCTAAATTGAAATAACTCCCAAATAGGGGGATTCCATAGTCACGTGACAACTAACCATATTCTGATTGTTTTCTTTGGAATATTTTCCTTGATATTGACTTGCATCCGTTTTTTTATTTGAAGTCAATCCAACATTTCCTGATGACTGGTAAGCTTTGAAAAAGGTCCCTGAAATAATTTGAATCCCGAATAGGGGATTTCCCGTAGTCACATGACAACTAAGCTCATATTCTGAATTTATTTTTTTGGAATATTTCCTGACATGTGAACTTGCATCCGTTTTTTATTTGAAGTCAATTCAACTATTTACTGACGACTGGCGAGCTTTTGAAGAAAGGTCCCTGACATGATTTGAATGCCGAATAGGGGAATTTCCCATAGTCACGTGACAACTGAGCTCATATTCTGAATTTTTTTTATTGGGATTTATTCCTTAGTATGTGTGCTTGCATCCGTTTTTTATTTCAAGTTAATATCTTTTTTCGTTAAGTTTTTATTGAGCTTTTTCGAATCCCGAATGCGAATCCCGAATCCCGAATACCGAATACCTAACTCCAGCGAATCTACCCAAAGACAGCATGTATGTACGTGTTTTTATCCAATCATATTGCTCATATTTTTCATGTTGACGATAATTATTTATTAGGTACGACCTCATAAATATTGCCCAGTTTTTGAAACCTTTAATAATTTTCATAAGTTTTGTGAGGATTTGAAAGATTTTCAAGCTTCATCAACAGTTTTAACTCTTTTAACTCAATGACGACCTACGTTAAACTATTTTTTCAACAATGTATCGATTTTTTATTACTGGCATTCCCGAGTGCCGAAGGATTTATGATATTTTTAAATAGTCTTCTGGACAGAAATTAGGTAAATGTCGGGGTAATTTCAAAAACAGCAATACTCTTACTAAAATAAATTTCATGATTGCAATTTATAGACAGTAAGGGAGCGGTCATAAAGTATCTACTAGAGGGGGGTGGAGGATATTTTGAAAAATCCAAAAAAAACTTCGCACCCCCCCCCCCTAAACCCTCGAAAAAGATTTCGAACCCCCCCTCATAAGGCCCAATATTTTTTCGCCCCCCCCCTACTAAGAAAATTTTTACGCGAAAAAGAATTCATCCAGATCGGTTACAGAGTATTATTTGTTGTTGAAGTTTTTTTATGTCAAAATAAGGTAAGGGAGATAGTTTAGCCCTGTTAAATTAAAGTATAACAGGATTAAGACAAGAATCATCAAGTGGTTTTCTCTGAGCTTCTGTAAAATTTGGAAAAAAATACGGCTTATTTTCCCCAGTAGCGACCTGGCTTAATTTTCGGGGGGGGGGGGGGGGTGCAAACTATGAAATTGGCGCCCCTGGTATTTTTTGTCCTTACTTGCGCCCTCCATTATTAAGTGAAAACATTAAACTGTAAGAGCAGTATGGTTGAAAGTAACGCCCGGAATCTTTGAAGAAACTTGGAATTTGCTTTTTGTAATTTGAATATAAGGTGTTTTGACATTAGCAGATGCTAAGGAGGCGCAACCAATGTTTGCGCCGACGGGCGAAAATTTCAATATTTTTCACCACCATTTTAGCTAAAAGACACTTTGTTTTGACAAATTTCTTTTAAGAAGAATACTTTTTCAAACCACTCTGAGAGCTGAGAGAGCACTAATCTACTTCCCTCACCTAGCTCCCTGTTACAAACCAAAGGGCAGGCGATGATGCCCAATAATGCCAATATGAAATGTACATATATGGAATAAGATAAATTATTAGTTGTCGGCGTAAGGCCGTTTTTGAAATCTTCAAACGTAAAACTATAAATTAGACTTCTACATTTTCTCTGAGTTTCCCAAAAAAAAAAAAACCCCCCCTAAACCCTCAAAAAAAATTTGGAACCCCCCCTAAACCCTCGAAAAAAATTTCGAACCCCCCCCTAGAATCCTCCACCCCCCCTAGTAGATACTTTATGACCGCTCCCTAATAGAACG
>NW_027104097.1:65899-71118 GCF_902728285.1 Clytia hemisphaerica | reverse complement strand
CACTGGGCGAAATCATAGATTTCCCAAATTGTAAATATAGTAAAAATATATATAAAAAATGGTATTTCAATGAATTTCAAGCGGACTTTGAAAGTCCACCTTTCGAACGTGTAAAGATCTAAAATATATTGAAAAAATATGATAATTCAAGGATTTCCATCTATTTGAAAGATGATATTTACTATATTTCAATAATTTGAAAATACGAAATTTTCATGTCGTTAAAATCTCTTGAAATATGATATTTCATTAAAATTTTCGCTAAATTTAAAAATTGAAATTTCCATCAAATGGGAATTCTTGAAAATATCACATTTCACTAAATTTACAATTTTTGAAATATGAGAGCGCCAATCTAAAATGGCGGCATAGATCTTAAACCGGGGGTCAATAGAAAACCAATATGATTCGTATGATATCAATATTTAACAATGTAAATATGTTTTAGAAGATTACTCCAGTTTGGTTTTAAATTCACTCGAATAATTTCAATTCGGAGAACACCTAATTGTATGGTGTTTATATTATATTTTTGAGAGTATCTTAAGTAAAATTTAATAATGTAACCCCCTGACCAGATGCCAGATTGGGCTCTTCCAGAAAAAATCCGTACATGGGGGGTGGAGGATATATTGTTTTTTTTGCTCACCCCATGGACAAAGTGCAAATTTACCCCATGGACATTTGCATTTTTACCCATGGACATGTTATATCTAGCCCCCTGGACAATGCTGTTTACCCTATGGAAAATACTAAATTTTTGCCCCCTGGACAACGGTATCTCCCCCCATGGACAAGACATCCTCAACCCCTCTTGGCCTTTAAAGAGACATAAATTATTTTTTCCTTCAAATAATTGAGTCCTTCAAACTATCACTTGATTAACACTACCCACACAAATAAATGCCCTGGATACTCTTTAGTTTCAACCCCTGGACAGTCACCCCTTGGGCATTCAATCTTTACCCCATGGACACTCAATATTTACCCCATGGGCATTCAATCTTTACCCCACGGACACTCAATATTTACCCCATGGACATTCAATTTTCCCTGGGACACTAAACTTTACCCCGTGGACACTCAATATTTACCCCATGGACATTCAAAGTAATCTTTACCCGTGGGACAACTTTACCCCATGGACATTGTGATTTATAATGTTTGAAAGTATTTTAGGAAATTTTGCCAAGAGCTTAAATCCAGACGGTGTCAATCGAACAACTTCGGACGAAAATCGCAAACGAAACAATCGAACGTGTAATAGAACGCGATCAAATAATTGCGAATCGATTGTCGAACGTAATTGAAGCTCAATCAAACGGCCGATTCCAGCGATTCCAGCGTAATATTCGATGCGTTTGAATAAGGTTAGATTGGATCGATTGATAGGCCATTTCACGGTCGAAATGAATCATGGGTAATCAGAACCAATTACATTCGATTGATCTTCGGTTTTGTTCGATTACGATATGTTCGATGAGTTTCATTGCGAATAAATTAAATTGGATCACTCCATTAAAGCTTTTTGTGGGCGGCCGAGCGCTTACGTACCGTGCGAGAGCGAATAAAATCTAATACAATTTAATCAAACGAACGTAATCGATTAATTGAACGGTAAATCAAGGGTAATATTGGATTGCGTTCAATAATCGAATTGCAATTATTCGATTGTGTTCAATTGCGTTCAATTTAGTGGGGTCGTTTAGCATAATTTACGGGAAAACAATATGATCTAGCTGAAACTTTCTCCAGACCTTCTCTATAGGATGCTTATACCTCAGGAAAAATTCCCCTATAATCCCACTGGTGGAACATCCCTTTTTGGGACATTTCTATTTTCCCCAGGCAAAATCCTAAGGGCGAAATTTTTTGAAAATTTCAAACTTATTTCCAGACAATATCAAGTATACCATTCGAAAGCTCTCGAAAAACTATATAGAAGACTTTTAAACGGGTATAGCCGATTTCATTGCCTAACTCAAGATAATTCACGCAGAAGATGCTATTTATGGTCAATTTTGACCAAAGTGTGGCGAAAAGTGGAACTTGCGCATGAAATATCTCGAGTTAAATAAGGAAATCAGCTATAACCGTTTAAAAGTCTTCTATATAGTTTTTCGAGAGCTTTCGAATGGTATACATGATATTGTCTGGAAATAAGTTTGAAATTTTCAAAAAATTTCGCCCTTAGGATTTTGCCTGGGGAAAATAGAAATGTCCCAAAAAAGGGATGTTCCACCAGTGGGATTTTAGGGGAATTTTTCCTGAGGTATAAGCATCCTATAGAGAAGGTCTGGAGAAAGTTTCAGCTAGATCTTATTTTTTTCCTACAAACAGCCTGTATTTTTGTAACACGACCACACTAATTGATTCGGCGTTCGATTCGTTTGATTGACATCTAAATTTTTAAAAAAACATTGCTACCTTCATTTTCTAAAAAGTGGCACACTGTTTCAAGACTCCACGCAGCAGAAGGTGCTGTTTTCACTGTCAAAGTCGAAGTTACATATTTAGACACTGATATGACTTTTCGGACTTCAGAGTGCACGCTCAACCAAAAATGTATATTTGCTTCAAAAAAGTATGCGAAACTATATTATAGTGTTATACAGAGTGGAATTATTGGGTGCCCTTTCTGATAAGTGAAACCTTTATATCGCTAAATAATCGCTAAATAAGATTATAAACTTTTTCCCATAATGGGAAAAAGGGGGGAAAATGTGTATTTTTAAATAACAATAGGGCTGATTATATAAGACTTAAATATTTTGTTATTGATATATAAGATACTTTTATATAGGAAGTATATCTATAGAAGTCCGCCCGTTTCTGTTCTCTTCGCCCTCTCTATCTTTGGCGTGCACAACTTGTGTGCTTTCGAGTAAGTAGTTTAAAGTCAAATTTAAAATTTGACGCAGAATGGGACCCAGTTTGGAATAGCGATCATGATTGGGACGAGGTCACAAAAATAAGGAGCCTGGATGGGACCGAGGGCTAAATCACTCGAAAAATTTTGTTCAAGATTTATGATTTATTTTTGATTCATGATTTATTTTTGAATTTTTTAAATTTGGCGGGGATTTAATTTGGCGAATTGCCGAATTTGGAAATTTTGGCGAGGATTTAATTTGGCGAATTTTGGGACAATTCGCCAAATTCGCCAAATTTAATCCCCGCCAAAATTTATCCAGTTAAGGTAAGTTGAATAAGTTTAAAGTTTTTTCGTATGTCTACTTCTTTGAGTATACTTTTTTTGCGAAACACCTTGTAGTATATATCTTTAAATACTATTAGCTTAGAATCTTGGCTACCATATCACTGTTTCCGTTGTCCACTGAGATCCACCCCGATCCAGTCCAATGAGAAAGTTTCGTTTCTCAAAATAACCTGAATTTCTAACACAGTAAAGAATAACTGGCTTGATTGATTTGTTAGTGTACGACCAGCTGAGGGGATAGAGCACGTGGCTCCGAGTCTCTATCTCAGCGGTTAAAGTCCCATCCGGGATAGTTTAGGTATAAACTTGGCGCCAACAAAAGAAAATAACAAAAAAAGAAATAAGTTTATACCTAAACTACATCCGGGACACGTTAGTCTAGCAAATGAAAACAATACAAATAATATTTCATGTCAATCAAAAAGCCAAATAGTTGGTAGGTTGCAAAGAATTTGAGATATGTTTTTCTAAGGAAGTAAAAAAGATTGGAAATTTCCTTTAAAAATTACCTACTAAGAAATTTGAAATTGAAGTTTTCCTTTTAAAATACAAAGAATATAATGACGCTTATATCTCTTAGAAAATACCCGGGGCTACCAAAGCAAATGGGGGGTATGGAATGTATACTCTCCCCCCCTCAAGAGTGCCTTTCTTTGATCTTTAAAATCCTGCTAAGGGTCATGAAATTACAAAATCTAATTACTGTCACCCAAAACATCGCGAAAATAATGCATGGGAAAAATATCAGTTTATGCACCTTAAATAGCTAAACTACTTGAAAGTCCCGTTGAGTGTCACAAAATTCGAAGTGCAAGAAGTCAGGTAGCACATACCAATCATCGTCACAAACCTAGAACCCCCTCTCCCAGAGAAAATTGTTGAAATTGAGATTTTCCTTTGAAAATACACGAATATACAAACTTTGAAATTGAAATTTGCATTCGAAATTACTAGGTATTCGATAAATTCTCTTTTACGTTAAAAGGCTTATTTTCCTTAGAAAATACAAGTAATGGAATATTTCCCAATGGAAATCACAATCCGGGGGTAGCCTGAGTATCAGAGGTCAAGTTTTCAAGGAGAAAATATATGAATTTATTGGCGCTGTGATACTCACGGTAATTCGGGGGGGTACTCGATTTCTAAACGCCGGCATGAGCCGCCAAAAAAATGGCTTTCAAAATCGGACCCTTACCGAACGTGCATTTTACGGAACTTTTCTGACTCTTACAGTGTAGTTTGAATTCACATCTTATTTTGCTGAAGCCCGGGGGGGCAGTCAGGCAAATTGACCGACGGGTATGTGCGGCGGTTAAGGGTATGTTTTTCAAAATATCCGAAATGCACTGTTAATGTTAATGTGTTAATGTGTATATTCTTTAAAGTCGAAAAAAGTGTACAAATATGTACTAGCTTTAAAGCTAATAGAGTTCGACTGCCTATTTACAAAATGATTCATTCATCATCATCTGTAGACGAATAGTCTACATCATCTGTTGATGCCCAATCGCTGACGATTTCTTCTGTAGTGTATTTTTGTTCATTATAAATTTGAAGATATATTTGTTTGATTTTGTAATTTTTTAACGATTCGTAGTTTTGTTCTTGGGCTCCCTCTAACGCGCCAGTTGAAGTCTTTATTCTTATTGTCTTTGTTAAGGTTTCTTTGCTTGTTCGTGCATCTCCTTTATCTTTTTCCGTTCGTTAATTGTGAAATCTTCCGTGATACTTACCTGAAAGAAACAAGTTTCTTTCAGCATGTGTAAATTGTTCATGATAAGATCTTTGTCATGCTGACTTTGTAGGGTGACTTTAAGAGGACGGCCGTTTTTTGTTTTTCTGTTTCCTAATCTGTGGTGAGTAACATTTATTTCTGGAACATTGATGTCCTCCAGGAGTTCTCGGAACCGAAATATGTCATATTTTTCCCCATTTTCTCTTTTCCTTATCTGGGCCTGAATATTCGAGAAACCCGTGAACGATGATATTCATTTTCTAG
>NW_027104097.1:59017-65860 GCF_902728285.1 Clytia hemisphaerica | reverse complement strand
TTTAAGTCTTCTTTTTTTTCTTGGTAATCTCGGCGTATGTTTTTCTTTGATGTTTCCGTCATTATTTCTGCGGTGTGCTTTATTTCCTCCTTTATCATGCTTCTTGTCTTTTCCTCCATCTCTTGTAGTTTCCCTGCCAGAAAAGTTTTTAAGTCATTTTTGATGGAATCACGGGTTTTGGTGTTGGTGTTGACCTCATTGTTCAGTTTTTGTATGACGTCGTCTTTCTTTTTAACCCTATTCGGACTAGGGGGGGGGGGGGGCTCTTTCTGTTCGGAGGTCAAACTATTGCTAATAGCTCCTGAAATAATAAAGCTTTTGCCGTGAAATTTTCTGTAAATTCCTAACTTTTATTTAGCTTCAAAAAAAAAAAAAAATTGACACCTAAATATTTTCACACCTTGAGCATGATGACATTTCTGACAGTAAGGTGTCACAAAAATTGACACTTTTCCAATACAAAGTTATTTTCATTGTCAAATATATCGTTCAAACCGTAATTTATTGAATATTTAGGATAAAATAAGCATTTTAAACTCAGGCAACTTTTTTCTAAAGCCTTTGTTAGAATACAATAGCTATTTATAAGAACGAAGGAAATTTTCGGTTTTTGCTCACTTTAGGCATGATGAGTGACGTCATCAAAAAATATTTTTGTCAAAAGTTACCTTACGTCACAAGGATCTTGTGTGCCAAATTTCATCCAAAAAGACCCACTAGATCAAAAGTTAAGGGGTGATACAGGAAAAGCCCCCCCCCCCCCCCTAAAAGCCTAGTATGAATAGGGTTAAGTTCATTTTGCATCATACGTTGAGTGTTTTTTCCCACTTTATTTCTTAGGTTTTTCGTTATTCGTACGCAGTTTGAACATAAGTAATGATCGTTGTAGGATGTCACAAATATTTGTAGTTGATACAGGGGTAACTGTGTGCACTCATAATGAACTGTTCTTTTACATTTTTTGCATGTTAAGCGATCCAGGTCTTCGTCTTCAGTACATCTTGACGGCGTGCAAGCTTGAGGTGGCGAGGCTGCTTCGAAAGGCTGATCTTTATCCATTTTGATGTTATTTTCATGAATTTTGATGTTTTATTCGTTTTCAGCCATTTTTTCGAAGAGCGTTGCAAAAGCGTCTGATCTAGTTGACGTCAAATAAAAACCTTTATACCACTCTTCCTCATGAATTACTTGTAAAAACTTTGACAGATATCATTAATCTCGTTTTTGATGGGGCCAGTCTATTGGGCAGCAAAAGGAAAAGATAACATGCCCCACTTGAGTGCACAACATTTTTATATTAGGGCTTATAGGATCACTCACAATCTGGAAATTTACTGTAGTTAAACCCGATTTATATGTGACAATAAGTCGCCCTTATCCAAAATTAAGTAACCCCTCGACTTATCAATCAGTCAGTTCGAGTCCCTCGACTTATCAATCAGTCAGTTAGAGTGTAGGGAAAGCAAATTTAGTAATGGGGTGGGGTGCGAAAATTTTTAACGCTTTTGAGCGGGGGGGGGGGGGTTCGAAAAATTTTGACAGGTTAGGGGTGGAGGTGCAAAATGTTTTTTTGATTTTTTTAAATATTCTCCACTCCGCTGTAGATGCTTCGACCATCCCTAATATGCCAGTGTTTTTGATTGTCGATCGATGGGTATTGCATCTATTCTTAAAATCGATATTTCTTTTAAGATCGATAGGATTTATAAAAGTTTTCGCGTTGAAAGATATGGGTAAATCTATAACAGTTTTGCCACCGCAGGAAGCCTAAAGCTTCCGAGGATGGCATTCATAGCTTCACTCGTGAGGGAAAGTTGGGAAAACATCTCATAATTTTGCGCGCGCGTTTCAGTATTTTAGTTCCGCTTAGCGGAACATTATCAATTAACGGTTATTTGATTTCCCGGAATGAAGAGCGATAAGCCGTGTTTTACAGGATAGCTCTTTTTTAGCTTGCGCGGCGGACGTTTGTTTCTTCCTATCGTGTCGGAGCTTTCAAACAATGTCAATTGAATTATCTGGTATTTCTTCTATTGACTATGTTTCAAACGATCAGCCGATGGCTCTGGCTTTAGGTATAAGGTAATGTCAGCGATAAAAAAGGAAAGTTGGTGGACCTGATGTGATGGTGGCAGACATCTTGAATTTCTCCCTGTTTCTTTAAATCTGTTTTATTCCAGTTATTAGCACAGTCCAGTAGTCCAATCGCACTACTTTTCTATAAACCCAACAATCCAGTGTGAGTTTGCTGAAAGGAAAACTAAACAATTTGAATCCTTTTTAGACATTGAGATTGATTTATATTTTCCAGCGAAACAGAACACAGACTGACAGAACAACAGTCTGACAGTTATTTATATAGTTTTTTTCCATCATCGTTCTAACACTATTGATACAGAACAGCACACAGCTGACAATTAAAAGAATTTTTGAAACTGAACTAAAGTATAAAACAAGGCGCCCTATAAAAGGGAAATTCCATAAAGGAAAGTTTGCATTTTGCAAAAATCTATATATACAGTAGTTGACACTCTCTAATTCAAATTTCAAGGGATTCTCATCGAATACCACAGCATATTGAATATTGAGAAAGTCTCCCAAATCCCTAAAGTAAATATTGAATTATAGAGTAACACGGGAAGAAGAAGGCGAAGCGAAGGTTGATTATTGCGATTGGTTTTTGAACGTCGAATCAGTACAATAACCGAAGATCTTGCTGAAAATTTATATAAGTTTTTTGGAAGAAATCTTTGATATTTGCAATATTTGAGGAGTCAAATTTTGAGTTTCTAATTTGAACGCAACAAAATCGAACATTTGAATTTCAAAATATCTGGCATTTTTTTTGTTACTAGAAATCAAATAAGAGAGTGGTTTTTCAAAACCTTTAAAGTGACTTCAAATTTTTATCCAAAACGGGCTTATCAAATAGTAGAACGTCAAATTAGACAGTGTCAACTGTAATTACATTTTTTGCTTTTTGCTCCTAAAATAATTTGAAGATTTTTCACAGTATGGCAGAGGAAGACTTTGCGATTAATCTAGACACTGCATTGAATGTTGCACATTTCCGAAATTCAAGCAGGACAACTGGCAGTCGTACCTATTCTTGCGCTGTTGATTGCTTTCTTGAAATATGTTACCGCTTGCTTCTTCCAGAAATGAAAGCTAAAGTATCATATGAAAAATCAAGTGATTTTTTTAAGCTGCTTCAATTAAGTGGATCAATGGAAATTTCACTTGAAGATTACGATATGAAAAGTAATGCTTTTCGACTGCTGGATGAAATTAGGGAACCGGTATGGTCTAAGATTATTGAAAATTGTGGTACCTTTGTGAGAAGAAATAGCGACGCAGAGTTTCTTTGCCCAAATTCATTTTACACTATTTTGAGTCTAAAAAGTTTGAAATTTGTGTGGTTAGGGGGATATAGTATGTATGCGCATTTTTTTCAAATGACGTTTTTTAAACAATACATAGACAAAAATGCCTCTGGAGTTGAATTTTTGAATGCCCCTGTGGAATTTATTTATTTCAGTTTATTTTTGAGTTGGGGGCTAAAGAATATGGGAAATAAAAATGCAATGCTAATTTAAACATTTTTAGATGACAGTAAATATCATGCACTTATTTTACCTTAGATTCTAAACCGTTTTGTGGTAAAGATGAGAGTTTTGAGATGCCATGTGAAGTAAAGAATAGTGAAAGAGCTGGTACAGATGATGAATGAAAGCAAAAAAGAACAAACAAAAAGAAAAGCTAGCAGTGCACCGACTGGTTCACCAAAGAAAGCCAAATTGTTTTGCTCGGGAACAGCATACCAACCCAAAGCTCCTGCAAATGCGATAGGTATTGTTTTTGGTTAAGAATTATACTAATTTTTAAATTTCTGGCTGTCAAAATGTTAACTAGAAAATTTGAACAAATATTTTGACGCCCTCACCAAATTTCTGAAAGAACCTAATCTAGACTTATGGTATCATTAAGTTGGTACTAATTTTTATAGAACTAATTTTTGTGGTAACTAAATATTGTGATTTTGGGTGTCTACCGCGCAGTTTTTAATTGAAATCTATAAAAACCCCTAGGAAAATGAAAGAATTTCAGAATTTCAGCAAAAAGTGTATGTCAACAGCAAAATTTGTTCTGCCAAATTAAGTTTTGACCCCTCTAGAAACTGAGCAATCTGGTTTGGTGAATGTGTAGAAATTTCTGTTTTTTTGTTTAAACAAATTGACCAATTTCTTTTTTCCTTATTCAAGATTTTGCTGGCTTCATTGCATGTGTGTCACCCGTACGGTTATCCTATCAATCGAAGAAGGAGCACTTTAATGTGTTCATCAAAACCAAACCAACTTCATTTGCAAAAATCACAGTGTCAAGCACAAACAAACAATTTTCCGCAATACGTCAAAACTTTCTCGATTATTTTCACAACAAGGAGCCCGTCACAATCAAGTCATGCTTGCCCTTGAATGGTAGAAACTTTTTCAATGCATATTCCTTTGTACAACCTTGTGAAAGGCAGTTAACTTTTAACTTAAATGATGCGGATGCTACACCATTAAACGAGATCGAATCAAATTCAATCACTGAGTCCATAGTTGGTAAACTCAGGTTCCGTGGCCCTGTTCAAGTGAAGCCCTATACCACTAGGGGTGGCAAGGCAAGAACGGACAAGATGCGGGAATGTGTTATCTCCGATGGATCCACCTGCCTTTTGATTACGTTTTGGGCAGATTTTCTCGACTATATAGTAGAGGATAAATTAATTCAGTTAACTAACATTAACTCAAAAACAATCTCTAATGAAATTAAACTCACTACTGATCCCAATTCTGCCATATGTTTTTTAACAGAAGAACTTACATGTGGGTTTGAAAATTACGAACAGGATTTAATTGTTCCTAAAAATTCTATTGAGTGTGTAAAATGCGTGGTGTGCATAAAGAAATTTGAAACCTACCAATGTTGCAAAAATTGTAAACGAAGACTTCAAATTAACAGTGGTACTGGCATGGCCGACTGTGTTTGTGGAAGGATTTTCGATACAAACCAAATGAACTCAAGCGACGAATTCAAAAACGTTGTTGCAACCATCGAATTTAAAAATTCTCAAGACATAACACTGCAAGCAACATTTTTCAAAGACACTTTAAAAGCTCTCTTCGAAATCATGGATGATACAAAATTGAAACAAAAACTGTTACAAATGTGTGACATAGATGTTCATTTGAACTCAAAACAAATAGTGGCAAAGACAGAAGCTTGCAAGCATTGAAATGCATTTTATACTTTTTTATCGTTGTTTTAAAAAAATTGATTGGCAAAATTTGTAGTTTGTGTAGATTATTTGTTTCGTTGTAGTTGTTTTTGTGATGAAAAATGAAAGTTGTGTTAGAAATCTTTCTTTTTATGATTAAACTTTCTTGTTTGAACTGGTTTGAAATGAACATTAGACGTATTTAAAAATGCCAGCCAACTAAATATTAATTTCTACAGTGAATCTTTCTATTATCTGAACAAGCGTTCCTCCGCTTATAATTCTTTAAAAAAATCTGCACTATTGTATTTATAGTCTTTTCATTTTCATTTGGGTGAACTTTACTTTTCACAGCTTGCGATTTAACCCTTTCGCAGCGAATATATTTTAGCACTTTTTTAGAAATCTCAACCTTTACCGTTTGCTTCGAATTTTATGCTGCTTGTGTTTATTTAAAGATAGGGTTGTTATACATTTTTGGAAAGCATATGAAATAAGCTTTCTTTTGGTATATAAATCATCTATATAGCATTTGGTGATATTTCAAAAATAAATGTAAAATTTTTTGAAAATTTTAGGATTTTTTTAAAATTTTTAAAAATTTTGCCTTTGAGGGGGTCTAAAATTTTGAAAAACCACAAAGAACGTCTGAAATCTCCTAAAAATAAAGTAGGACATAGTACCTCACGATTCAACAAGAAAAACTGTCATTCTGAGTATTTTTTGAAAAAAAATAACCTAAAATAGACAAATTTTAGCAAAAATTTTTGGCCTAAGATTTCCTTTGCAGAAAATTTCATGAATTCATAAAAATGCCATAAAAGTTTAGCACTTCGTTTGTTTTTCAAAAAACTTGGCAGAAAAGGTACTTATAATGTTGGTAACAATTGTGCAAAAAATTGAGTGCTAAATCTTATCTGAATCGAAAATATGATGCTAAAGCTGAGGGGGGCCACATATGGACCCCCTCGCTGCGAAAGGGTTAATTTTGATACTCTTTTTAAAAAAGCACTTGAAATAATTAGAGTAACAAAATAAAATTAAAAATTCGATAAATTGGAATTTAAAGATAATATTCTATTATTTTCTCACTCAGTCTTTTGAAACACAGCACTCACTCCTTAGAATTTTGTATCAATATAAGACATAAGCATGCGGGTGCGCGTCAATAAGAAAAAATTTTACCGAATATTTTAACTGCATTCTTAAACGCAAATGAAAAGACTGAAACTATTATTTCGATCATTTATAAAATCCCAGCACAAGATGTTGTAATGTAAATTGTAAATATGTTGTGATGCCAAGCCTTTTAATTGGTCAAATTCCAATGAAAGTTAGAAAAAGTCTCTTGTAAATAAGTTCAAATTTACGTCCACACACACTGTTTTTAATTTGTCTCCAACTCAATTATTAACATGACTGGGTAATAAATTAGCACTAAGCTGCTTGAAGTTTAAATGCTTAAACATCATTTTTTTGAATAGGTATTAAGTTTGTGACGTTAACTCAATTTTGGGTAACTCCCGTTAGGTGGTATTTCAATCCTTGGCTACATTTACCCCCGAAGTGAAGAGGTTTGC
>NW_027104097.1:0-57746 GCF_902728285.1 Clytia hemisphaerica | reverse complement strand
TCGGGTGTAGGAAATTTTATAAAATCGGGCTCTTCCAGAAAATGTCCGTACATTGGGGGTGGAGGATATATTGTCCGTGGGGTAGCGAAAAATCATCAAAATTTGCCTTGTGGGGTAAATTTGCTTTGTCTGGGTGGTCAACTGATGCTTGTCCGGGAGGTAAAACCCGTTGTCCGGGTCACTTGAAATTGTTATATCCTCCACCCTCCCCCCATATTCAATATTTTCCTGGCCATTCATGATTTAGTGAATTAAATATTCTAACCTTTAGAAATTTTTAAATACAAATACTTTATGAAATTAATATGACTGAAATTTGTGTAGGTATATTTCTGAATGATAAAGTTCGAATGATGACCTCACTCACTTAAGTTACTCAAGCTTTAAAGTTTTCAAGACAATTTAAAACCTCATTACACTTTTATAATTTTTGAAGCCTTTAGATATTCTTAACTTTTCGGGTTCTAAGCCTAAAAATATTCTTAACATGTTCTTCTCTTCACCATGTTTTAAGTATTTTTTGTCCATTTTCCTAATAAATCTGGTGTTTTCGAGTACCCAGAAAGCCATAAAATGTTCTTAATATTTTGGTCATCGAAGCCTTATATTCTTATATAATTTTTTCTTATAAAAAAACATGTACTTAAAATTTCACACAATTTTCCCGTTAAATGTATGGGCTAGCACAAAGAAAAGGGACTAGGAAATCACTTTATTACATTTTACGAATTCGATTTTTGCTATGTTATCAAAAATGATTTAGAAAATAAAATTTTATACCACAGTATCTTTTGATTGAATAATTCCTTTTAAAATTTTTTCACATTGATAATACTCTAAAATCATAGAATCACTCATTTTCTTTTTGTTAATCTTCCACTTGATTACTTTTTCAACAATCACAAAACCGCTATTAAATTGAAATGCAATCAAAAGTTACAGCCTCTTTTTGTCACCGACTTTAATTTAAAGGCTCAGAAGTCTTGTTTTTTTTTAAATGTTTATTTTCGGGTGCAGTGTGATACAACTTGTGGTCGTATTAGGTAATTAATTGATTGATATAAGCCCCTAACCCTAACCCTAACCCTAACCCTAACTCTAACCCTAACCTGACAAAGGTTCAATATCCATTTTAACGATTAACCAATCGATGATCTTCTGACAGATACTTCGGATGCTGACAGGCAAAGACAAAACCACTAACCAAGGATGCTCTTCTACAAGCTCATCAATACCAGTGGAATGTAGCTTCATTACAATCCCTCTTTCAATGTTGATTCCATCCACTTTGATTATGCGTTTTGTTTCAATCTCACCATTCCGACACATTTCAGGTAACTCGTCTAAAAGATTTTGAACATACTGTTGATATGATTTTTTCTGTTTCTTTATCATCAAACTGAATATCAAATTCTATCTTACGAATATTCGGAGCTTCATCAATCTGGCTCAAATCAATCCAAAGTTTGTATTTGAAAGTCTTATTTTCTCTCCAAATGACTTTTCTTGTTTTCCAAAATTTCCAAATGGTTTTGGTTCTCTCACTTCACAATTTGTTACAACTTCAGGCGCTGTTCGTATGTTTTGTTTGATATTATCTTCCCAAGCAATCCCTCTTTTATGACTTCCTCTAAAATGTAATCTTAAATCCTTATTGCAACACATAGCATAATGGCTGCTATAGCTGCATGAAGGAATGAGAAAACAGCCCATGTTCCGAATCAAAGATGAGCAAAACTCTAAAATCGAGACAAAAAGAACTTTGATATACCTATAGGAATCTACTCTATATCCACAACCAGTCAGCAACACTATACAGAAATGGTAAGTATTAGCTTAACGGAAATTACTTCCTGAACGGGAAGGTTGAAAATTTCCTGAAACATCTTTAGTTTCAAAATTTGATAAGAAGCAAGTTTCCTGTTTGAGAAAATTGGCTTTAAGCACTCCGGAAATGGTCCTGGAGAAAAGGCAAATAACTGATCGCCCTTTTTAATTAAATAAGTAAGGAGAGTAGCCTTTTCTTAATTCTCATTTTTGTCTATTTTTTTTTACTGATTCGGCAAAATTGAAAATGGCGGCCGTAACATGTGTTAAATCAGGAACTTATTTCTTTTTCGGGCATGACCATAGTTACTAATTTTAACTATGGTAGCTCTAGCCGTCTTGATATAATTATCTATTGACTGATCAATTCAAGTCTACATTGCAAACTCCAATCCAGTCCTCCCAGTAAAATTGAAATGTTTTTAATGTGGCTCTGGGGACCAGATTGAGCACATTACGCAAATAGCTTCCTTCCTGAGGACAATGAAACGATTAAACAGGAAAACTTTATGTATACTTACGCCGTTGCAGGACCTCCAAATGTACGCATTTTAAATCAGTTTCGTGGCGACAAAAAGATGCGAAAACTCCATCAACTAAATGAAAGACAATATACACTCCAGTGACGAAGCCTGTTTCAGTGGGGTGGCTAAATCTAAAGAAAACGCCCAATGGCGGATACAAACAACAAAAACGTCATAAACCATTGAATAATATTATCCATAAAAAGTCAGACATTTTTTGTCCCTTTTGCGTGCCTGTTTGTACGGGAGGTCGTCAGTAGTCCGACACTTTCTAGTCCGACAGTAAAAATGTCCGACATTGGATTTGACGGATGCGTCAGTATTCCGACAACAATTTTGTCCGACAACGAGTATCAAAAAAAATATATAAAACGAAAATATGAATCGCCAAAGAGGAGGCACATTTTTTATAAGCAACGTTGAAGGTTGAAGAGGTTCCAGGCCTCGAATTATCCAACTTTTTATACCATATAAGTAAAAGCTTTTTAGATAATCTAACCATGGCAAACAATAGCCCTTGCCTTAATCCAATAAGCATATATAGGTGGTGGTCTAAACATATTTTTCAGAAATTGAACTAGAACGCTAAGCAACGTCCAAGCAAGCCCGAAAATAGGAGTTGCTTATAAAAAAGTGTAATAAAAGGGGAAGGAAAAAATGGTGAGCTTGCTGTTTGGGGGTTTCCTCTGAGGCGCTGCACACACAACAAAACATCATTTTTTTCTCTTACACTTTTAGCGGACCGTGATGTACCAGCCCTATGGCGCCGGTGACGTTATTTATGTCTGTTCCTTTGGGTGTGTCTCATTTACCCCCCCCCCCCTCACAAAAAGGAAAGGAGAATTTATCGCTTTCAAACAGGGGGATGTGACTAATAATCCGTATTTCGAATAAAACGGGCAGAAAACTGTTTAATGAAACAACACCCCTTAATAAAAGTAGTTTTAAAAGGTGGCCACATAAACTTTATGCGCGTTTCTGTTGATAAAATATCTAGCTGCGGTTTTCTTCTTCAACGTAGGCTTGGTCCACGTAATCCTGCCGT
This sequence comes from Clytia hemisphaerica, assembly GCF_902728285.1. Lineage (NCBI taxonomy): Eukaryota > Metazoa > Cnidaria > Hydrozoa > Leptothecata > Clytiidae > Clytia > Clytia hemisphaerica. The sequence goes on along the minus strand of NW_027104097.1, from coordinate 54,350 downwards.
TCATTTAACAGATACAGACTTTGCTGACGACATAGCACTTATCAGCTCTACCCTAGAGGATGCGCAAAATCTTCTAACTGCTCTTGAATCTGCTGCAAACTGTACAGGCCTATACCTCAATGAGTCCAAAACCGAATATTTGACTCTTAATGTTAACGAATCATCAGACAATATTAAAACAATATCTGGTACAAACCTACGAAAGGTAGAAGACTACAAATATCTTGGTTCTTACATCTCTTCTTCTGAAAAAGACTTTAAAATTCGCAAAGGTTTAGCTTGGAGTGCATGCAATAAGCTGCATAGTATTTGGTCATCTTCCTTCATCGACTCTAGTCTCAAAGTTAAATTTTCAAGTCACTATGAGCCAATTCTATGTATGGTTCAGAAACCTGGTCCCTTACCAAAAAGTTTGAAAAGCAACTAGACGGTACCTATACCAGACTTTTGAGAAGGGTTAAAAATCTCTCTTGGCTNTTGATTAATAGAAAATGTGTACATTATTATTGTTGAGATACCTATTTATTGAAAAAGTGAATGGATTTTAAAAGAAATTGTTAGATCTTTTCTTTTTCTATCATAACTTTTTTAGCTATACGGTTTTTAATTTCATAAGCAACGCAGTGCTAAAGGGCTCAGGCCTCAAAATGGCCTAAAACAGTCAAGAACACCTTCAAATTAGCCTATCATAGGCTGATTAGCCTATCATAGGCTACTTAGACTATTTTATATAGGCTATTTAGCCGAAAATCTATAAAAACCTCGATTTCTGCCGAAATGTAAATAGTCGCAATCAAGACTGGGTGGGAGGAAAGAAAAATGTTATTATGCATTATGCATATCCATATAATTACAGAAAGATTGAAATAAAATTGCTTGCTTATCACACTTACTGTACTGTTTCAACAAACTTGGAAAAAAAAGAAAATTTCGAAATCCCCACTTGAAATTTTTATTCTAACTCTGTGTCCTCACTGGTATTTTCTGTCTTTGAAAAATCCCCACTGGATTTCCAAAGAAAATTTTTTATCCCCGGTGAAATTTTAAAAGCCACCGGGTCACTGAGACAGGGGTGTTAATAAGTTCTTTGCAGAAACTTCTTTTTAAGTTAAAATATAGCCTTCACGTATCCCCTCTGATTTGTTTTGATATAGGGGATGCGTATTGTGTATAGAATTCTCGTCCAAGAGTTATCCCCGTCTTTCTGATTTTGAGTTTTAGAAACTTGATTAGCTTGATTAGTAAGTTTCATATGAGAGATCTTTAAATTTCATGAAATTTAATTAAAATTTTGAATACACCCCTGTCTCAGTGCCCCGGTACAACTTTTTCCCTCAGTGGGGATGAAAATTTCTATCAAAATGCCAATGGGGAAAATCTATTTGTTTCCAGCTCGAAAATTCCAGTGGGGATGGTTTTGGAGTGCAATTTTTTAGTTTTATGACGTAATGTTACGTAATGTTTATGACGTCATAAAACAGGTTTTTGGGCTATAACTTCTTATAGCCTCAAGTTAAATTTTTCATACACCTATCACGTTGATCTACATCACAAGGCGCTTTTTTCCAGCTATGTTTGACATTTTGAAAGTGAGTGGAACTGGTTCACTTTTACCTTGGACATGCCGTAACTCACTTGAGTAGTAATCGACCCGTATTCGTAAACTGTTTCGACTGTAGAACGATGAGATAATCGTAGATAAATGAGATCCGTTTTATTTGTCATTACGTGATTCACATAAAATGAATAAGTATTAATAATCGTATATTTTATCAATAGAACAGCTGGAATCATTAATTCTGTAGTCAATAGTAAAATGTAGTAATCGACCCGTATTCGTAAAATTCATTAACTATTATATAGTGACATAATCGTAAAAATTAATCTAGCTTATTTCTTATTATGGTTATGGCATATTCGGAGATAAAAAATATGAATATGGAAAGTAGAAATATTCCGTTTTCAACTTGAAAAATTACGAAGAATTACAAAAACGCCTTATTTGAAGATCATTGATTTTTTTCGATTACTTCGTATAATCGTGAACATTCGAGTCTTTTTATGTTTGAAATCAATTATATGTTTTGCAGTGTTCGTCAATTTATGTTTTGTACGTGTAAAATACAAGATATATTGTACCCTTTTCAACCAATCAGATTGGGGATATTTTTTGGATTGCCGATAATGGTTAATACAATAATTTGTCTTTCATAAGATTATCCTCATATACTGGAAAACAAGTAATATTGGAGACTTACAATGTTACTCTCTGTAAAAGGTATTAACTGCTCTTTTAAAGCTGTGCCGTTATTTTCGTCAAATGCAAACGACCTTTGGGGACAAGTGATATACAGAATTCGCCCTTTAAGTCTAAAATAACAATAACATGATATTGATGATACAGCGCACTAACTTACTAACAAACACAGGTTAATTTATAGGACCTCTACGAGGTAGCATATAGAGAAAGTGTTGCTTTGCTATTATAAAATCAAAAACGATTATCTTAGCATTATCTAAAAATGAAGCAGCTATATCTCTATCAGAGAATTGACTCATTCACTCACTTTTCATCAGGGATTTCATTCGTTGAACCAAATAGAGATGCAAGAGGGACATTTTCGCCTTGCACAAATGAGCTGGCACCAAAGCCGGTATTATGGCTCTGTTGAAGCGAACCACTTAATGATTTAGATGAAGCTTTAAGCTCATTCGCAAATGCCATAATGTTTGTTGTTGATAAAATGTTTTGCTGAAGCGGCCTGAAAGGAAAGATTTTGCAAAAGAATTGTGATATAATTGGAAAATGTGATCAACTTACATAGAATACACACCCGCTGGTTCATTTTTCATTAAAGCTCTTTTCAAGATGGAGTTTGCGCAAATAGTTCAAATGCAAGAAGAACAGGTTTTGACCTACGAATTAATGCAACGGAGGGTACTAGCAAGGTCGCGAAAGTGCCAAAACCGTACCAAAGACTATGATGTGGACATGCAATTATCTCAGAATGTTAAACGCTGGTAAGTAAGGTTCTTTGTTAAAAACTATTCAAAAGAGTCTGTTCGAGCAGTTTGGTGAAACTAGTCCATTATTTTGGTAAAAAATAATCAGATTTGAGTCTGAATATGCTCATCAGCGTTCTGCTTATAAAAGAAACGTGTATTCTTTATTAGAAATATACTGTTGATAGTTCATTATCTTAAAAGTTATTTTTGGAACTTTATAGGAGATGCAATGATTGCACCAGTAATGTCTCGGTTCGGACGAAATTATTTTTTCAAAACTCAAACGTCTCTTTGCTCACTTGGATCAAAGTCATTGATTTGTGGAGCCAAGAATATTCGATTCCAGTAAGTTTTATTACTTTTAGTCCTTTTGGAGCCTTTTAGGGTACGTCATCATTTTCACAGTTTTTTTTAGAGAAAAAAAAATCATGAGAACGTTTAATTAGATATTTTTATACATACTACCGTAAATATACAAATTAATGCGGTCTTGGGCTTATATTGTTATAGAACACAAGAAAATTCATATAATAAAAGCTTTTGTTACATATAAAAATTAAACACATCCTTTGTTGTTTTCCTTTTTCCGCACACCGTTTTATTACCAAACTTTAATACTATTCCATAATAAGAAGACTTTTTATATCTAAAACAACCCTGTCTCTGTGCCCTAGATTCCTTAAAGGATGGTAAGACTACTTTTACATCTGAAGTCTCTATCATTTGATTCTATGATGATTTCTTTTTTATGTCAAGACGTACTTTGCCATTATATTGCATCTCAATTTTACATTTCAGACGATGAGTACTACTCTTGAGATGAAAACAGAGATTCTAGGCTTGGAAATGGCGAGGAAAATGACAGTGACGGTAAGATTGTTTTCAAATTGCTTTATTTCTTGGCTATTTAATCTGACAAGGTGCACCATTCTATGTCATTTTCCCATATGTCAGTCTCAACTTGAAAACTCATTTTCTTATTCTTCCTTTGCAAATTTTTATGTTTTATTTTCAGATTCTGAAATCCGTTTTGTGAAGTCGAATCGGACCAATCACGTTAATATTTCAAGTGACGACGAAGAACCCGTCAATCCAACTATAGGTATGTTTGTTTTAATACTGCAATTTCTGATGAATTGACCTTCCCATCGTCCGCCTAGGATCTTTCGATGAAAATAAAATGGGAATTTTCTTTTGTTTTAGTTGAATCCAAGAGCGACATTCAATACATTGAATCGATTCTACCGTCAGACATATCAACGTTGGACTTATCTGACATCATTTATTGTTCTGGCGAGAATACTATGAAATCCTATGGCATATATTGCATCAGGTTTAAAAAGCGTTTCCAATGATACATTTTCTTTTAGATTTAGTATACACTTGACATTAACTAGTAACTTTTCTTTTGCTTTCCCACTTATTTCCCATTATTTTCCCAATTTTACAGGTGTTTTGTATGCCTTGGAAACGATGATTTATTTTCTTTTTTTCTTCACTTTTTTAGAAACTGAAAATCGAAAACGGCCAATGGATGATTGATGAGATTGCAACTCCAAAAGTAAAGAGAATGGCAACTCTGGACTCTTTGACAGAATATGACCTACCATCAGAATTTGGTAAGCAATTTACTTCTTGATAAAAACTTTTCAGAATTTGTTTATGTATGGTTATCTACTTGACAGTAGAAAGCATTTTATATTTACATTTTTCAGAAAGGAGATCTGTCAACACGTCGGTAACAAATCAAAACATACACCAGTCTACATGTGCAGCCTGGATGCAGAGAAGGCTTTCGATTCGTGTAACTGGTTTCAGCTCTTCGTAAAGCTAAGGTCCAAGGAAATATTACCAAATTCGATTCTTAAATTTCTGATTGGACTTTACCAGCATGGAGATGCAAAGATTAAGTACCAAAACACCACGTCGTCAGCCTTTCTATTGTCACAAGGGGTCAGACAGGGCTCTATACTTTCGCCGTATTTATATAATATATACACAGGGGACATCCTCAAGGAAATAAGAGACTTAAACATTGGAACCTTCCTTGATCCTGGTATCAACACTTCTATCATCGCTTTCGCTGACGACCTGATATTGCTTAGTCCAAACCTCAAACATCTTCAGCAAATGCTTTCGTTATGTGAATCCTACGGTCTAGCTGCGGGACTAAAATTTAACAGCAAAAAGACACAGTTGTTATCTGGAGATTGTCCATTCCAAAATCCTACAGTCATCATTAACGACAAAGAAGTAAAACCGCAATCACTCTCAAACACTTAGGATTCCACTGGGACACAAAATTGAGGAAAATCACGCTTGCCAGTCATCAGGAAAATCGTATTTCGGAATTGTGGGCGGTAACTTCCTCTTTAATAGCCAGTGGAGTAAGAAAGATGCACCCAAATATCATCTCGAACATATTCAGATCTATCGTGCTACCAAAAGTCTTGTATGGAATGGAGCTTACAGTAACCTCCAAACCCTTTCTTGAACGCCTGAACAGACAGTGCCGATCAGCCTTTAAAAACTTGCTTGGCTATTCCAAATTTGGCGCTAACGACTTGAACAAACTCTACCAAGTGGCGGATATTACACCGTTCATCGAGAATCGAAAAGTAGGCCTTCTCGCTCAGCTAATGAAAAATTGTCAAACTTCAAAATATCTTCTTCACATTCTGGCTTGTCATGACCGACAGTACTCGATTATCCCAAGTATAATGCAGATTTGTGCACGAGAAAGTATTAATATTGTTGAGCTAGTGCTTTACTACCAGAAACCCTTTAGAGTTTCTAATCCTGGAGATTCAATGATTAATGAAATTGGTCTAGACTTGGTTGAAAGATTGAGAACCCTTATTACTAATTGGGATGCTCATGATGGCAGAGTTGAAATGCGTGAAATCATTAACAGAAATATTAACACATAATACATATATAATCTTACTTATTTTATGTTAACCTCAGAAATTTTATCCTATAATTACCTAGCCATTTTCTCATGAGCCCAGCTTCTTTTTTTTTTTGCCTGAACTTAACTTCATCTCACCTAGCTCTCAGTCTATTCTCGCGTCATTTAGCCATTAGCTATAAGCTTTTTGTCCTATCATCCTATCGGGGAGTACTCTTTACAGAGGAAACCAATTTTTTGCAACCTCAGTCCCTCAGCCTAGCTTTGCTTCCATGTGTTGGTAATAATTCAGAAATTTAATTTATTTTATTTATCTTAAAATCTATTATATAGATATAGTGATAATGTTTGAAATTAATTCCTTTTTGATATGACCCTATAACCTTGAGGACCAAGCCCTAATTTAATCTAGCTTCCAATCACTACACTCCACTCCACTTTGTCCAGCTTCCTGCTTTTCGCCTATTTCGTTGTTTTTGGTTTGTGTGTTTTTTGTGGATGGTTTGTTTACATCCTGCTAGTCCTCTGTCCGTCTAGGTCCGAAATTATCTAGCTCCTAAGTTCTGGCTCTTCTTAGTGGCCAGCTCGGCTATATCGGGAGGTCCGCAACTTTGGCTCTTTTGGAGGATGGACCGGTTCCGAACACCGGATAGGCCCCGCTTAGTAAGACCGGTCCTTCTCCACAGAGGGCAAGCGGACATCCCATTCTTCAATTTCAGTGAGATCCTATTACTGCTACTCTCTGTTTTTAAATGAAATTTTTAATCAAAAACGAAAATTATATATTTGTTTATTATATATAGCAGAGTAGAGGAACTTGTAAAATATATACCAACTGTTTTTTGGTGATAAAAGAGAATTAAAAAAAAAAAAAAAACAAAAAAAAAAACAGAACAATCTTTCAGCTGGTAACACCTGTAAGTGTTTTTTTCTTTTCTTTTGTGCTTATCTTACTTTAACAATTTCAGTTGACTGGATTCGTCTATTTTGCAATCAAACTACTTGCGGTGAAATGGTATGTTGTCATCGTGACGTATTTACTGACATCCTTTTAAACTTGGCTATTTTTTTCCGTTTTGAGGGCGCGAAGCGCCCGAATAGGGAGTGTAGCATCCTTTCTCTAGATATGCGCGTGGCGTAAATCTGTATTTGCACGAAAATTTCTGAAAATGAGCCGGATGGATGGCAAAATATCGACTTTGCTTCATGATGGATTGGATCAAAATTAGTTTAGCACTATTAGAAGTATTTGTTTCATAAAATACTTATTTTAATAGTATATAATCTATATTTTGAGTATTAAAATGTAAGATTTTCATGAAAATTGCAATTTTTTGTACAAATGATAGTAGTAGTGCCAAAACTTTATCTCCTTTGCTTCTTCCAGATGTCTGGGCCCAGTCTTTTTTTCTGCGTTTCATTTTTCAAAACAACAAAGATGGCCAGAAGACCACAGATTCCTCTTTGATGTGCAACTTTTTAACTGTTTATGGCCCATTGAAAGGCAAATCGAGGTTATGTTCAATTTTTATGCCTTTATAGTTTCAATTACCTTTGGAATGTTACATTAGTATTCTTTCTTTAGTGTTGACTTTTTTGTAAATTGGATTTCATCTCAAAACAATTTTTTTTTTCTCGGCCAGTATAGACTTAAACTCGTATATCAAGATTACGGGATTTCGAGTACGGGCTGATTTTACTTTCGTTTTGAGTGATTTCATTTTCGATTTCAAGCCAACATCTTAGCAACGAGGTGCTCGCCCATAGTTACAGGGGTTTGTGCAAAAAACTAAACATAGAAAATTTTCCAAATCCCCCATTTCGATTGATGAATGAAAAATGAAACTTTTCTATGTTTTACTTTTTTGCACCTATTCTTCAAAATGAGAATATTTAAGATTTTAAGTTCTTCTTTTATTCAATGATTTTTTACGGCACTTTGTTGATAATCTAACTCTTGCATCAAATTCCCGCTTTCTTCAGTAAATTGAAGATGAGAAAAAACCTAAGCCACGGATCACGGAGTGAAACAAATATATGAAGGGTGGGATTTTACAGCCGCCCGTCGTGCAAGGCACTGAAAAGTCACGGGTGCCAAAAAGAACGGCCGTTTGAAATGCGGCAACCTCATTGGTGGAAATTTGATAAACAGCTTAACGTGCACAACAAAGAAGCAGCATAAAACCAAAATATTCATTGTGACTTCATGAACAGATTGTAATTGATGTAGAATAATATAAAATCATCCTGATGAATATAAAAATTGTTGCCAGTTCATGTTATTTCGTGCAATGTTTACAAGACAAAAGAGAGGAAAAAGCTTTAAGAAGATGACTGACTGGAAAGCAGAATCAAAATGATTATTAATGGTTGCTATTTTTGTCATTGAAGATTTCTTCAGTATTTGTTTGATAACGGAATCATCTGGAATTTGGTTTAATTGATTCCATTGCTTGGCTCTGACTCTCGAGAGATTTTTGTTTCATTGGAGCTTCAACCAATTACAATAAGACAAATTTATATTTGTACGATAAATGACTTTTAATGCTAGCTTGAATATATTTACAAACAAGATCTTTCACCAAAAAGTCTTTGTCCTGGGAAATCAATATTTTCATAAACAATTGACGTGAGATGGTAGATACCGCTTGTTATTATTACCACCTAATAAATAGTAATGTCATTACTTAAATATACTTCAGAGTTTCTACCCCCCTATATTTAGGGGGGGGTCTTGGGTTTTGATGAACCAAAAGCAAGGAGGGGTGTTAAAAGTATGACTTTCCTAAGGGGGGGTTGCCAGTTAGGGGGGGTCTTCTTACCTAAGGGGGGGGGGTCTTCTTACCTAAGGGGGGGGGGTCTTCTTACCTAAGGGGGGGGGGTCTTCTTAGATAATGGGGATCTTCATTGATTTATGACTCTTGTACAATCGTTCCATTTATACTGATTTTCTAATGGAAATTTGAAATGGATTTCCTAAGGGGGTTAGCACTTAAGGGGGGGGGGGTCTTTTAAACTATGTACTTATATGAATTATGAATCATAGATGTTTTTGGATTTTATTCTGCAAGAGGCAAGGTTCTTGCAAAAACTAGTTTGGATTGATTTTATAAGTTAAACATTCGGAAGATTGTACTAAACATCTTTTTGCCAAACACACAATATCGCAAAAATAGATTCACAAAAAGACAAGATTTCATCACGCAAAAAATCTCACTAGTCTTGATAAGTTATTGGAAATTTTTCTAATCTGCTGATTTCTTTTCAGAAAATTGATACTTTCTTTGAAGTGAATGGTATCATAGAGAGGTAGCTCATTTTATGTATAGGCTCTAATGGCTGAAAAGCTCAAGATCATCTTTCAAACTACACACTATTTTCTTTTAGGGAAATATATAATATAATTTTTGAATTGTTGATAAATTTGTCTTTGTAAAAGTTTAATAGAGACTGATTGGGAGCTGAGTAATTTTTCAAAAAGTCACAAAAAGATGGGATAAAAAAGTTCAATTTCTTCAGATAAACTACCTATAGACTAATATCTTTGCTGTTGGTCATTCAGTCATTGCACAAGAAACACGTGTGTTAATTTTGTCACTTACACTCTTTTTTTATAAGAACCAGTAAATTTCTAAGGTTTGGCTGTTATTTTTTTGCACTTTAAGCCTGATATTGTTTTTATTCTATTTCCATTATACTGTGTCTGTTATTAATTTGATCCATGAATTGCTCAAAATCCGACTTATTTAATTGACCCTCGTATTGTTCTTATAAAAAAGAAAGAGATGAGTTGGAACTGGTTGGAAAACATTATCAATAAAAGTTTGACTTATAAAAATAATTTGTTCGTGTCGAAATTTCTTCGCTATGCGAAAACGGAACGGTCGTTCCGCAACCCCTTTTATGTTGATTCAATTTCAGCAAAGACGTCTTCACCAGTCCTTCCCTTGAGAGTAATTTACCCAGGCACGCCCTTGCTCCACTTATCTACGCCAGGTTAGCCATTCATGAAATCAAGTTTTTGTTCAATTTTCTAATCAAACAAGTCAACAACATTGCAATGAATTTGACATACTGAATTTTTTCGGTGAACTTACTAGATTTACAGAAAAATCTAAATCTTATATTTCCTTTTGTTCCTAAAGTGACAAATTAATGGCCATACCAATGCCTCATCGATTCCCCGAACACAAACCCACAGCTTAACTCACGGCTTATCTCTCTCCACTTTTTGTAAGAAATTAAAATTTCAAAAAGAAATTTGAAGCGGAAAACGTTTCTTCAATCAGCCCAAATCAAATTTCTCGAGTCTGAAATTTGTATCAATTATTTGGACATTTAAAGTTAGTGGTTCAGACATAAAATATGGAAAAACTTCATTTTTTTTCAAAACGAATTTTTTCAAGTGAATTATTTTAAACACGATTTTCCTAGAAAAAATGAATATGAAATCTGTATACTTCTAGTCCCACCTCAAATTCACATTAAATCTTAGAATCAAACAATGATCTTTACAATATTTTAAAATTTATCACTCAGATAATATTCAATTTTTTGCCCTGGCATAAAGTGTAGCAACCTGCCTTGAAGGGTGAAATTTGTAACTTGAGTCCGATAAGATTGATGTCCAAGCAGAACCATGCTTTTATAAACTATTTCTTAAAAAATTATCCTTTTTTTGTCCTTGTTTGTTTTCCTACTTTTGATGTTTTCTCGAAATTAACTGAAGGGTCTATTATCGAGTTATTGCTGGGTTGTAAACTCGAAGAATCGTTTGGTAGGAGTGGGGCTTCTTGGATTATACTTGTATCGGTGGTTTCAACAGGAAAATTGTTCACATCTAAGGAATAATTCGGCCAAACTTCAAAGTGCCCAGTACTTGAATCCAAGACCGACGTTTGAAAAGCTGTTTTCATTGGTGCTATATTCGAAAACCTTTCTCCCCCATCGCATTTAAAGAGGGCTGTTCATCCCTTAATTTTTCATGGATGGATGTGGATGTGATGGATGTCTTGCCTTTTAAGGCTACGTAAGGGATTCGGCACTTTTTGTTTCGATAATTTGACGATATCTTGTCAGGTTGATATATTTTTCTATTGCTTGAAAGACGATTCTCCCGAAAACATCTCCAATTCTTGCCAGTTGTGTGCCGTTGCGAGTAACTAGAACGTAATTGCATTTTGGGTTGAGCCTTGAGCGAATATACTTGATATACCTGTGAACTATTTCTATGATTTCCGAAGAAAAATATCAAAGTGTCAAAACCATACTTTTCCTGCGTTTTAAAAACAGTTGGGTCTATCATGCTCCTTTCATTGATATTTTCCAACATTTCGACTGTAAGAAATTGAAAGGTCATCGGCCTAGTAGCTTTTATCACGATGAAAAATATGGCCGTTATAAAGGAGGTACAGAAAGATCGTGTGGTTGCAGTGGAAGGGCTTCATCCGAGGCATTCAGTAAAATTTGTGAAAACCTGTCCGTATGATATGACTTTTTGCATTTCGTCGAGAATGGCCCAACAGTTAATTTTTGATAGGTATTCGACACTTAACAAAATATTCCATTCCGATCTCATCTTTTTAGATAGTGAAAATTTTACCCGGTCGATATAGATTTCCGACGATAAAAATGTCGTTTGTGAGTCTCCTCTTTCAATTCTGCGGTAGTCTATAAAACATGAGATAAAGAATGCATATCTCCATAGTATATATGAGAAAGAGAAAGACTGACAGTGATTCTGCGTTGTCAGGGGTTTCCATTCATTCCGTCTATTGTTTCGCTGCAACAATGGGTTCCTATGCGCTGATGTATGGCCGAGTCCTTTTTGCGATGTTTATTACAAAATCTTTGCATAAATTATGTCTGCAAAAAGTTGCCCGGCTTTGCCCGATTTGAAATCAGAAGATTTGAGGTTGAGGGGTTTCCTTTTAATTATTACAGATTTTTTGTAATTATGTCAGGAGAAGAGGCTTTCCCCCACACGTTACAAAAAAATGAATAAAAATTATGCATTTTTAGTGAAATATTAATGTTATTGTAATGTCCACAGTAATTACCAACGTGTGTTAGGGTTTTCCTAATATCTCGGCAAATAATGATCTGTGTGTGAAAGCTAAGCTATGATAGATGGCTATGAAGTATTGCTATCCACTTGTAAAAGTTTCAACTCCTAGCCATGAAGCTAGCACTCCTATTGATAAAAAATGTTTGATAATTTTTTGATGAGAATTTTTCGCAAAAATTAAAGTATTCAAGATGGCGGACGAACATGGTGGACGGCTTCGCAGGACTTCTCGAAAAAAGTAGTTTTTAACTGGTGTTTTTCACTATTTTTTACCTGTTTGGTTTTTAATTTGAGGTGGAGAAGGGCATTTTACATTTTACATTAACTGGGACTTTTCTATGTTGGTAATATGATGTCTGTAAAAGGAAATCTGTCTCTTTCAGCTGTATAAAAAAGGAAAATTGTTAACATTATAAAATTGTAGTATAGCTGGATATGAATCTTATGTGAAGTGAAAAGAATCTAAAAAGAATGAACCACCATCAATCTTCGCTGAACGATTTCTGTCGGTTGTGTGCAGGCAAGATAACCACAAACAAGGGTTATAAAAATCAAAAAAAAACCCATTGATTATCAAGATATCTTCAGAGATAATTTTCACATAACACTCCCTGAAAACAAACAGGTATGAAATATTTTATTTTCTGCTATAATCATTTTCATAGACCTAGTAAAGAGGACCAAATACGTTTATGTAAGTTCTATTTAGAGGCTGAGTAAAAATATTTTTAAACAAAAGTAATTTTTTACACAACTTGACATTTTGTAAAATGATGATATTGTTGTGCAAATTTATATAATAATGAGCAAATTCTGCTTTTTGGCATTTCATTAATCATAAAAAATGTTATGTTTGAAAAATTCATTTTTTAGATATATCCACAGCATCTCTGCCACACATGCAAGAAGAAACTGGACCTGTCAAAAAGGTCAAATAAATTTGAAAATTTCAAGCTCCCAATTTTTGTTGAACATCAAGATGGCCAATGTAATATATGTAAACCACCTCAGAAACTACCATCAAAAAATGAAAAAGTTCACTGGAGGGATATTGATAACAAATTGAATAAAATATACTTCCGAAAAAACATTAGCGAATCCTCGGAAACAAGACATTATTTTCAAACAAACGTCACATCAGAGGGTGAAATCGAGATCAAATTTTCTATCCGCATCAATACAAATAGCTTATCGTATTCATTTCATCTCTATCATGATTCAATAGATTTGACATATATTAACTTTCCTCAAGTTTTGGCAGATGACACTATTGATGAATTCTGCTCAAAATTTATTCAATTATCTATTTGTAATGGTATAACTGGTTTTGAGGATTTAATTCGAAGCCGATGCAGTGTAAAAGAGCCATTTCCAAGTAATGCATCAATTGAGTCATCTTTGGGACACATCAAAATGAAGATTGACAATTTTAACATTATACGTTCATTAAAATGTTCCACAGTAACCAATAGCAACAAAGAAATGTGCTCAGAATGCAAGTCATTGAGAAGGAACCTTTTTCGATTTAGAACTGAAAAAAACGTTGAAGAGGAGGCTTCAAAATCTAAAGAAAAAACAAATTTGAGATACATGACAATTGAAAATTTGCAAGACCGCATTAAGACATTGACACTAGAAAAAAAAGCTGCTTTGAGACAAGTATATAAGATTTACAATCGAGACCCAACCAACTAAGTTTCTGGACACTGATATAACACTGATAAATGGCCAAGTTTTAACATATGTACACAGGAAATAGAACAAGCATCCCACACACTGGTCTTCTAAGATACCTAAAAGGTATAAACGTAATACGATCAATGGTGACCTAAATCGATCATATAGAATCAGTAACAATTATAATAAAGAAAAGGAAATTATCAGAGAAAAGTTTAGAGAAGCAGGTTACCCAATTCGATTCACCGAAAGCGTCATCAAAGATTTTAAGCGAAATTAACTAATGATTGCATCATACCTGATTTCCTTTTCAAAGAAAAACGCAAATTCATACTCATTGAGGTTCCATTTTCAGACACCAATGAACAACTTGCAAGGCGATTCATTGAAAAATTGAAGTTTTTTACCAACGACAAAATTGATTTTGCTATAAAATGGGCAACAAAGAAAGTAAAACAGTTATTTAACTCGAAGGATAAAAATCCACACCCAGCGTGTAAAATTTACGAAGGCACGTGTTCTTGTGGATTTAATTATATCGGCGAAACCCAACGTAATGTTGAAACCAGGTGGTCAGAACATAATAACTTTGAGCACAACTCTGAACCTGCAAAGCATCTCAAAAACCACGCTGACCACAAATTCTTATGGAAAATAATCTTAAACGCTCCCACGAATACCCGATTAAGAAAAAATCTGGAAGCCGCATTAATTGCCCTTAAGAGACCACGTCTAAATGACCAACTCGACTCTGCCCGTTTAATTCTTTTTAGAAATGGTGTAACATAGATTTTAATAGAAAAGAGACATTCACATATCCCGTGAGAATGCCTCTTTTCATTTTTAATAGCTTTCTTTTATTACTTTTTAATGATTTTAGACGAATAAATTTGTAACTTTTTTGATTTTCAATTTTACTATTCTATAGCACTGATGAAGTAAAGACCGAAAAGCTTTTGCTAATTTTAAATGTTGTTGTTTTTTATTTTTAAAGTGAATAAGCTTGTTGAAGAGCAAGGTGTTCAAATAAAGAAGGGATTAACTGAACTTTGTTCAGAATCACTTGAAAAGCATTCTCCAGATTTTCCTGAAGGGTCTCCTCAGCAGCTTTTATGGAATCAACAACTAGAACAATCTCAACTTTCAAACAAGAGAAATATGAAGTGGCACCCACTCATTGTCCGTTGGTGTCTAAGTATATATCTCACTTCACCTGCTGCTTATCGCCAAATGGCAAGTAAGCGAACACATATGCTTATCTTACCACATGAAAACACTCTTAAAAAGTATATCAATTTTACAACACCCCAAAGTGGCTTCAATCCAGATGTTATAGCCCAGCTAATAGAAGATTCAAAAGTCGACACCTTACCTGAAGGCCAAAAGAATGTGAGCCTAATTTTCGATGAAATCAAAATAAAGTCTGGTCTCGTATACAAAAAAGGTTCAGGAGAAATTTTAGGATTTACAGAAATGGGGGACCTGAACGAAGAAATCGAACGATTCAGGCTAACGTGTGACAAAGATGACGATAGTGATAGAAGTCTTGCAACATACGCAAATGTAATTATGGTTCGCGGAATAATGCTCAAACTTGTGCACAACTTTTGGCTATCATGCTGGTATTGGATTCACTGGTGATCAATTAAACAGCTTGGTGTGGGAAGCAACTCGAGTACTCGAAAGTATTGGATTTTATGTGAGAGCATGGGTATGTGATGGTGCAAGCACAAATCGAAAGGTGTTCAAAATCAATTCCCAGTTTTTTGATTATTGGACAAAGAATTCGTTTGACCCTGATCGGAAGATCTACTTCTTCTCTGATGCACCCCACCCCATCTCATCAAAACAACTCGTAACAATCTCGAAAACTCATTGGCTAACAAGAATACAAGAAATTTACATGTAATGTCTATTAATTATAATTTATACTCTTCAAACATATGACTAGGCTAACCTAAGTTAAGATTGAGCTTCAAACTAACCTTAAATTTCACAATATGATTGATATATTTTGCTATCTATTTCCTCTGCTTAATTATCTTAATACCTTGCTGTTTTTAATCAGGTCAATGGTGGAGATATTAGTTGGAACCATGTTATGGACGTTTACGAATGGGACCTTCTACGAAATCCTGAAGTTTTGGGACTAAGACTGCTGCCAAAATTGACTGAAGATCATGTTCATTTGCAACCACGATCAAGAATGAAAGTTAAACTAGCTGCTCAGATAATATTTTTTTGTAGTATTTATAATTTCTAATGATACTGTTACAAATTAATTGACATTGAAATTTCTGAATTCTAATTGAGAAGATCAATATTTTACATTTTTTTTTGTTTTGTTTTGTTTTTAGGTAATCAGTGAAAGTATGGTAATAGCTCTTGTGAAACAAAGATCTTATATAGCAAACCCAGACTCGACAAAATCAACTATCGAATTCATTAAAAAGTTTGATAAAGCATTTGACTGTCTCAACGTTACAAGACGAAAAGGATGGAACAAGTGGAATCGTAGGCCGTATACAAGTGGACATGATGAACGTTTTGAGGTATTTCATCATTTTATTCCTATACATTGGACTTAATCCGTGATCTTAGTAACTTCCCTATTTTAAAATTTATTCTATTAAAAGATTTAGTTCTGTACTAGGTTACAGTGTGGATCGATACCACACTTAAATGGCTGTCTACAATATACTGTCAATGCAATAGTTTAAGATCCAAGGATGTATCATGTTAAGTCATGTTAAGTCAATATTAAGTCATGATCATCAGTGTATCATGACTTAGTATATAATATCAATATAATTTCTTATTTAGTACCTTGAAGGAGTTGTAAAGTATCTAGATGATTGGAAGAAAAGTGCAGATGAAACCATATTGGGATGTCCAAAGAAGAACAAAGTAAATTGTGTCTGAGTCGTCAGACAGAATTTGGGTGGAAAATAACAAGCAAGTTAATCTTAGTTAAAATATTAAAGGTAATAGTCAGTCTTGTGATTTATTCTGCTTAAACTTTTTTTTATTTGTTCATACTATTGAGTTAAATTTTCCATAATTTCTACTGTTATCCTGTGGCGATACCAATTTAATTAGTTTTTATTCTAATTGTGATTTATTTGATTGATAGTGTCAATTTTTATGTCGGCCAATCCCCATTTTTGAGAAAATATTTTTTTTACTTTTTAGTCAAATCGTTCGTGGAGTTGACGAAAATGCTACTTCGAGAAAACCACACAAAACACATCCTTAGTGAGAAGTTTTTCCAAGATCCCTTGGAAGAACACTTTGCTCGTCACCGTCGAAGTGGTGGATGTAATGATAATCCTTCTCTCGGTCGATTTAAACGACAAGAAATTATGTTGAGTGTAATAAGATCTGAACTCATTAGTGACCTTCGAGGAAACACAAGTGGTCGAAATGTATCACGTGAACCTATACGGGTTGAAGATACTCGACTTCCAAGGAAAAGAAAAGTACCTAAAAGAACTTCAGATGTCACAGAGGCGAAATAACTCGAACACTTTACCATCATGTACTATATGCTTCAAACTTTTTCTTTTTTTGAGGGGGGGCTATAGGTTTAATTTTAAATATTAATGAAAACATGAATCTTTCTTTCCATATTTACTTCTTTCGGATTACTCATAGCAGACTTTCGATTGTGATTATTTGATCAGTGACTTTTTATTTTGTTTATTTTTTCAAGCCCTTGAAATACTTAAACATGTGAATTATTTCTGTCGGCTCCAGTAAAGAGAAAATACTAATTGATTTGATTATGAACTTATACAAATAAGGTTGCTTATTATTTTCTTATTCTCCTTCGGGAGATTTAACAGCAGGCTTGTAATTATTTTACTAATTAGATTAGAAATGTAAAATAATCATTATTTATTGCGTGAAATATCTTTTATGTTTGAGAATCTCAAAATTTGAATGTAAAATCTTTCACTGTTCTTTTAAGGAGGGTTGTGATTAAACAATTAATTTTTTTTCAAGAGGGATAATAATTGGCCTCAAGTATGGCACCTATTTAAGGCATGCAAAAAACTTATTATTGATGTAATCCTTATCAATAAGGACAAGAGGGTCTTTTTGATCTCTCTACAATTAAATACAAAAAATAGCCTTGTTCATTCGCTGAATAATTAGGTTAATCTTTGCTAAATTATCTATTTTGGCCTTCCTTAGCCTTACTTTTAAGATACTCTAGCCTAGAGCATGTTCTTAAATTGTTCTCAATTTATGGCTATTTTTAGTCTAATCATTCTTATAAATAAAATGACAGGTAGATATCCCAAAAAAATCTATAGAAGGGCTTAAAGCAACAAATGTTAGAGCTCTAATCTAAGTGTTTCAAGGAGAGTTATGATAACAAGGTAACGATTTCAATTAACATAGAGATTAGGTTATTTTGAGAAAATATCAAAAACCTTATACAAAGGAATGTCAAAAAAACTATTAATTAAAAAACAATAAAAAAAATCAATAACCGTATTAAATAGAAAAAACAAACTAAAAATAATCAGTCGTTAAAGTGTACTTAGGTAGTTAATGGTAAATGAAGGTTTTTAAAATTTTCGAGACAAAGTCATAAAATGTAGGAAGGGGATCATTATAAATTGATTTTCGGGATGAAAATGGAAAATGTCTTCCCGACGATTAAGTACAGAAGAGTAAACGCAAATGAAAAGTTTCCAATCAAAATTTTAAATCAGGAACAGACATTTTTATCAAAATCCACATCACAGTTTGAAAGAAACTATTTTCACTTCTAGATTTTAATTCCCATAAAACTTTCAAAAGACAAAAACTAGTGTATATGTATAAGAATTGCGAAGCGATCCAGGCAAGTCACTCGATTCGCAAGTTGCAAGCAAAATATTTATAGGGTCACACACTAGAAATTGCAAGTTAAAATAGATTCATAATCAATTTGTAAATGTAAACCCCGCGAAACCCCGACAACTGCTCAGGTTCAGGAAGACCGAGCCTCTTTAGAGATACACTCAAACACTTCACTTCACTTCGAACTCTTTGCGTTCGAAATCGAACTTTCGAATCTTTCTAATTAATTTTAAATTTCGAACGTTCGAATAAAAATAACATTCGAAAACTTTTTACCTAACCTGACCTAACATAAACACCCCTGTGTCATAGACCCGCTGGAAAACTTGGCAAAAATTTCGTCCCGGGAGGGAAAATACCTCTCTAGCCTCTTCAAAAGGTCTTCCTTGCAAAGAGCCCAGAGAATCAAAAAAAGTTAAACAAACTTTAAACATCACTCGGTTTATTGAGACAGAGATGTGAAATACAGAGGATTTCAAGACTAGAATTTAATAGAAATAAGTTGACTTATGTAGTTTCAAAATTCAATAACCATATTAATTATGAATATTGTATCATTACATTGCATCGTAAATTCTGAAAAATTTAACAAAGTTCTAAAATTATATCTAAACTATTAGCGCTGTAAAATCCTAAGATAATAATAAAGAAAAACCAGATAAAAAAACTGAGATATAGAAAGTATTCTTCAACGATTCTACTAAGTAAAACCTCTAAATTTTACTGGCTGTGATTTTTTTCAAAGTTGGGAAACTCTTAGCTTAAGTTTGCTGTGGAGGCAAGTACTTGACAGTCTTTTACCCTCTTACTCGAGTTGTTGACAAACAGGAGCAAACTCTTCACATAAAAAGTAAAAAATCTGTGACTTTTTTCTCGGCTGTAGCACAGGAATTTAAAACAGTTAAAATGCATCCATAAACATAATGTCATGTTTTGTCGTTGTATTTCGAGATTTTACAAGTCATTATACCATTAATTACCATTACCAACAATGAAATCTTTTAAAATACAATCACATGTCAATGTTCTATTTCTCTGACCACCAATGCGTATTCCCAGTATTCATAAACAACAAACAACAACCAAAGATCCCACATCATTGAGGGTCGGTCAAGCCAAAATTTTATAAACAACGACAAACAAACATTTCTCTTTCCACTGAATAAGTGGAGGAATAAATTCTTCCAGGTTAGCCATATCCAAAAGCGCAAGATATTTTTGTTCCCATCAATTCAAAATATACAAAAAGTCCAGCACTTCAACATACTACCAAGATTCAATCTAAACCAAAAGGAATGGCTTCCCCACCATATGTATACAGTTCATTTCTTCAGCTTAGATCCTCTTCTTGCAATGAAGCAACAACTATGTTGAGCCTTGCCTGTCGATGAAAGAATAAAAGTTCCATCTTCTTTCTTCTCATTCCGCAAGTTCAGCTGCTTTCTTCGTTTCTTTTCATCAAGCACCTTCTCTTTTCAAAACACCAATTTCTCTTTTCAAAACAATGTTGTTTTTTTAGTCAACATTCGAATTTGGAAAAGTTCGAAAGCCCTTCGAAAGTCTTTACTCGAGTCAATGCAATGACTTCTTGAAAAATGAGCGCCATTTGAACGCTTCTTGAACGCTTCCGACCTCTTCTTTATATTTCCTAATTTAAACCTTAAGGAGATAAAAACAAGGCTTATCTAGTACCGATAACCGCGTGTATTATCTCCGTAGCTTTTAAGAATTGGTATATCTAAACGCACGAGGCGACACTTTTTGAAAAAAAAGAATTTAACCATCCGTAATTCCAGGTCTCTCCGCCGCGATTCTAGGTTTGATCTAAGAAAGGGCGGACGGCTTTCTCAATCATTTCTGCGTTTGAAAGATTGGATATATTATAGTAATTTTTCATTTGCGCTCCCCAGCGTAGGTGAGATTTAAAGGTACATATACACGATAGCAAAACTGCTTCGCTCATGTATATTCGCTTCGCAATAATAGACTCTTAAGAAGTTTTACTTTTTTTTAAATAGGTCATTGTTATTTTTGGAATATGCTTCCTATAGATAAAACTTACATCAATAAAACTGTTTTTTGGTTGTAAAAACAATCCCTCATCATTTCAAACCCTTTCTTAAAGCAAGTTCACCCTGTCTCGAAATTTCAATTTTCTTTTTCTTTTCCTTTTCTTCTTTTGAGAGTTTATTCAATTTTCTTCTCGATGCAAGAATATAACATTCGACAAACGATTTGGCGCGTATATCAACCAATTTGGTGATAATTTGGTCTTTTATAGCCAATTTCAGTTTTTCATTGCCAAGATTTTTGGTTAGCATATTCCAATACATTGCCACGGTTGAATTTTTCTTGATCTGCAAATGGAGACTTGTTCGAAAATCACCACCACGGTATTTCTTTATAAAAGGTACATTCAAAGTTTCTCTTACAATATATTCAATTCGCCTTACCATCAAAAACATGGTATCATTCACCTTAACCAATCCTTCTCTGTCTTTGATTCTCACCCAATCTCTGACATAATTTAAAAATGTTTTCCCTTGCACTTTTGACTCGATTCACAAAAATCCAAAATTGTCACAGCTACCGAGTTCTTTGGATTTGTTGCAGCTATCTTTCGATATCTTTTTCTCAGTGAAAAAGCCAAGAAACCGGTGACATAGTAGACAATTTGTTGCTCCTCATCAGTTAGTTTCAAAACTAATTCAGGTGTTTCAGTGACACGATCCGATTTAAAAGCCAAAATCAATTTAATTAATGTTGCTGTCAATTGGTAAAAAAAGCCAGAGAGAACCTTTTTCTCTTGTTGACCTTCCAGTTTAAATATAATGTCACTCCAATCTTCTACAAGATCTTGACTTTGCAGTTTGTGCATGATTTGCTTCCAAAATTCTTCTCTTGAAGGCGTTTTTGAAAAATTGGTGTTGGTGACCTCCATATCCAAAAATTTCAATAAATTTTCACCTTTCAACTTTAGTGAGCTGTTATCGAGGAGGAAGAAAGAAGTGATTGACTTTGGCAAATCTCGGACTTTTTTTCAATAATTTGGACTTGCTGTTGTGCAGTTGTTGATAGGATCCTTTGTAATTTCATTTAGTGCCTCCAAAATCATGTTTGATGTAGATTCCAACAAATCGTGATCAATTGTATTTGTTGCATTTGCTTAAAAAGAATGTTACCAATAAAATAATTTGAGGTCCAAAATTCGAATTCCGGTTCAAATCAAATAGTCTTATTTTCTTAAATGTCATCTTATATCAAACGTAAAAAGATTTTGTATTATAAATTCTAGGAATAATTTAGAACAGAATTCAGTTTTATCATCAAGCCTCAGTTTAGCGTAAAGCATTGCTGTATGTAGACAAAGACAATCAAACAGTCAAAGCTCAAAAACTGGTAAATTTAAGTACCTGCTTTAGCTTTTTTGGACGAAGCAATCTTTTTCTTTGGAAGATCAGTCTTGGCTTTTCTTTCTAAAAACAAGGAAGAGGTTTTCATTTAAACAAATAATCCATATAACTTAGGTGTAGCTATATACATAATTGTACTAAATTACTTCAGTAGTCAAATTTCAAATTTGTCAGAAAATATATAAAACACTCACTGCATATTGCTACATGGGCCAGGTAGTAACTTTTGCGAACATATGGTTTAAAGCATTTTTCACATTGAAATCCAGACTTATTGTCATTTTTGTCGCCAAGTGGTTGTGGTTGTGAGGTGGTGAGAGTGGGTACCAAGGATCTTTCAACAGCAGTGATGGTGGTTTTTGGTGCTGTTGCAGATTGCTGACTGGATTCACTGTTAGCCTTGTCACTAAATATACTTCCACTTGGTTTATCAGCTGAAGAAGATATAGAAGTTGATGTAGAATTCTCCACAGGAGTAGTCAATTTTGCCAAATCTATTAGTGGAAGTTCATCTAAAAAAGTTTCTTCTGCCTCTCCCAAATCATCGTAATTCAGGTCATTCGGTACGACTATTTCAGTGTTCTCATACTCTGGAAATTGATTTAAAATGTCTTCGTTGATTTCTTCGTTGTCTTCTAACTGAGAATCCACAAAAATATCATATAAGGTTTCTAACTCAACCATCTTTATTCCTTTCTTAACCCCATTCAACCTAGGCTTTTAGGGGCGGTTCAGAATTAGGGGGGGGGCTTTTCCTGTACCACCCCTTAACTTTTGATCTAGTGGGTCTTTTCGGATGAAATTTGGCACACAAGATCTTTGTCACGTAAGGTATCACTCATCATGCCCAAAGTGAGCAAAAACCAACAATTTCCTTTGTTCTTATAAATAGCTATTATATTCTAACAAAAGCTTTAGAAAAAAGTTGTCTGAGTTTGAAATGCTTATTTTATCCTAAAATATTCAATAAATTACGGTTTAAACGATATATTTGACATTAAAAATAAATTTGTATTGGAAAAGTGTCAATTTTTGTGACACCTTACTGTCAGAAATCTCATCATACTCAAGGTGTGAAATTTTTTTTTATTTTGAAGCTAAATAAAAGTTAGGAATTTACAGAAAATTTCAAGGCGAAAGCTCTATTATTTCAGGAGCTATTACCAATAGTTTGACCTCCGAACAGAAAGAGCCCCCCTAGTCCAAATAGGGTTAAATTTTGAACATTTTTGAGCGCTCTGCTGGTTTGTTTTGATTTTGTAACTTCCCCTCTCTGCGACTGCGCGATATTATGATAATTATGACAAATTCGGTTCCGTAATATTAGTTTATGCATAATTATGTTGAATAACTATAGCAACGATTTGCGTCACGAATATAATACAAAAGGGAAAATAATTAGTTAATAATATACCACCCGCTTCACATCAGCGCATAGAACAATGATTTGAATCAATGTCAGTCTTTCTCTTTCTCATATGTACTATGATATCTCCAATAATACCAGCGTAGCCAACTTCCCAGCGGGTTTTAAGGTATTCAATGAAATCTGATATAGCGGTCACGTTTCTCAAGCAAAAATCTACTAAATTTGAAGAATTTTAAGACACGGCAACTAATCTGGCTTGCGTGGCTAAAGCTCTTCATTCCTCCGCCAGTGCTGTAAAGCCAGAGCTTGAACATCTTATCAAATTTACAACCTTTCAAAAACATTGGCATATCGTTTCTTTTACTTCTCCTAGATTTATTTGGTTTTTCACTCTGTGTCGAAAGTTCTAGCAAAATAACTTTTGGGTCAGGCCTCGTTTCGAAAAAGAAGTACCATCCATGCCTGGTAAAAACTTGTTTACGGCACCCTCTTTTGGTTGTAAAAGAAAAACTGTCACGCTTGGGAACTGGGCAATAAAAAAGTCCATCCAAATCTTCTTTGAGGTGTAGCCTTTTTGCTTTCGAACTGGCCCCGACGGCATTCTTCCATAAATTTTTAGAAAATAATTTTCCTGGCATTAATTGTCTACTTACTTTCCTATAGGCGATTGTCCTTTCTCTGTCATCATTGACATGTCAAGTTTTTTCCTACTTTCTTGCACATATTTTTGTTTGTCTTGGGTGATCCTTTTCGTTACTAGGCATTTTATAGTGAAAAGTTGATCGAAAAAAGGCGAAATTGCACGAAACTATGATAATTTTTCCTTTGTGAGGGAAGTAAAATTTGGAGTAATCACTAAATGTTATGCTTGAAAATTGATAGCACAATAAAAAATTGTAGAAAAAAAGCATTCCTATCTGAAGTCTGTAATTTTGTCATAAAAACAGAACAGGTTCTGGGAATTACCATTGATAATTATATTTTGCAAAGGAGCTGACTAGGTCATCCCATGAGGATCACTGAGTGTCATTTGACTCTCTTAATCAAGATACCTATTCAGAACAATGTGTTCCCCTTCGTTCAATCATCATTAATCACTGTGTTCCTTTCAATGTTGAAAACAATAGATTGCTAATTATTTTTTAAAAGGTATTGGGAGTTCCGAAAAGGATAAATGGTAGCCTCTAATTTTTTAACTTAAATTAAAGAGATCTTCCTCAAGGGAAAAAGGAACTCTTTTATTCGAAAACGTATATAACGGTATATGAAAATACGGTTCCGAAATCGGCTTAACAACTAGTTAAATGACAGAACATAAGAAGAAGCTGTGTTTTGAGAGATATTTTTGACGAGCACGAGCACGAGCACGAGCACAATTTTTTTTGAGTCAAGACAATATGCAACCAAGGCGACAGCTTGATGGCACAAAAGTGGCAAATGCACTACGAAGAGAAATCATCCCGTTGGTGAGAATTAATTTCTCGTGTTTTTAATTAGTAGAAAAACGTGACCTGCTTATCTTAATTCTTAGATTTTATGAACTCTGAAAAAGAACCCTAGCATAAATTTACAAGTTAGCCAATATAACTTGAGTTTGATTTTATTTTACTACTTTAAGGGTGTGGTATAATCGTCTCCAGGTCCTACCACACCCTACTATACATAGAATTAGTTTGAGGCCGTCCATGGCTCATAAGCCATGACTCAGTACGTTGTTTTAGGCGTTCTTTTTACTTTGAAAGTGCTTTAGACTGTTAAGCCGTATTTTTCGAGCAGTGGAATTCAATTCGTTTTGAAAAAAATACCGGTGTGAAAACTTAGAACTTGATATTTTACTAATTTAAGGGTGTGGTAATTTCATTATCAGGTCCTACCACACCCATATGGACATATAATTAGTCTTACGCCGTCCATGGCTCATAAGCCATGACCCAGTACGTTGTTTTAGCCGTTCTTTTTGCTTTGAAAGTGCTTTAGACCGTTAAGCCGTATTTTTTGAGCAGTGGAACTTAATTTTTAAAAAATGACCCGGTGGGAACTAATTTAATATTTTACTACTTTAAGGGTGTGGTATATTGATGAGTCAGATTAGGTCATCACTTGTCTTGCAATGCATAATGTTCCAGGGAGTGGACAAAATTTACAACATACCCAATCAGAGGCAGACAGTGCCTTGAATGGAGTTTCTAGTTTAAAGTTCTTTGTGTCAAGTTGCACAGCCACCACGACTAAGAATGACAATGACGAGACAAGTTATGTGCCAACAAAAATTCGGTGTTGCGAGCCAAAAATCGCAAAAAAAGCTACAACCCAACTTCGTGAAAAAGGATTGAGGCACACCTTTGACGAAGAATAACCTGAGTCAGCCACTTTCGAGCCGGAAAAAGAAACTGAACGGTCGAATTCTGTAAATAACTGATGATGAAATTGAAGCACAGAATTCCGACGACGACATCTTTTTTTATGCCTCCCAAAATTCTAGGCCGAGTCCAGCTGATGGTAAGTTCCATTTTATTCTATTTCAGCCAAGTTATTTGTCTTAGCCAAAGGAAATAATTCCTAAACCTCTGTTTCAGGAAGTAAATTTCGATTCTGTCCCTCTACTGAAAATATTTTAATTATTCTATTTTACAAGATTCAGATTGAGATTCGGAAATTATTCAATTTCATTCAAAAGTCGCCAGAAGAAACAACGTCAACATCGTTTCAAGTGATGAATACCCCTGATACAGGGGTGTATTTAAAAATCATTCTTCATCTTTTATTTGATTTATTTCGTAGTGTCTAATGTGGAAAGATGATCAGTTAAAGAATGATAAGAAATATTCGATCCTTTTTAGATCGTTTATTATTTTAATGATGATTGACTGTATTTGTTTTATCCAGATGATACAAGGTAACTCAGATCATAGTGCGTCACACTATAAAATATTGTTTAAATGCGATTCAATGGCGTCACTACAGCAGAAGCTCGTTGATGATTCATTGGCCCATAAATTAGGTGAGATAAATTCAAATAGAATTTTCACTCAAACGTTATTGGACTACTCCTCTCGATGATTTTGTTTCTAAGATAAGATCCCTAATATAAGTGTAACGTTTATGTATGATCCATCAATTCTCCTTTGGATAATTTAGTTAAAAAAACTTAAAATAAAACGCGCTGCAATCATGTGAATTTATTTACGGCATCCGAAAGATAATAGCCTTTGCTATCGTTCTGTAAATTAACAATTTGAAATTCTTGTTCTCGCGTGCAATAAAAATGGTAGACATTTTAAAACTAATCACACGTCGTTCTAACTCTCTTGTATATTGTATGTGGGAAAAATGGAAACATTTTCAAGCTTATTATTTGGAGAGAAAAAGCTCAAGCAATCTAGTGCATCAACGATCACAACTGAAACACCAAGACTCAGACCAAGGAAGAGCAACAAGAAGAAGACCTCAGATGAGATCGACTTGGACATAAGTCAGGATATGCCAATCATTGCAGTTCCAAGAATAGCTTCTACCCAGCAGACCAAGGAAAGTACAGTTTTTTCTATCAGTGAAAGTCAGCAGGCAAACCCTGCTTTTGTAAACACAATGAGTCACAGTCAGTCAAATCAGGACATTACAAATAATTTACTCCTACAACTAGAAAGTAGAATCTCTTGGGATTTTTATTTCAAACTAGAACAATTTCCAGATGCTATTGAAGAAATTAAGTTTTGGCAGCAAAACATCAAAGAGTTAAACTCGAGGGAGATTTATAAAAATGAAATTCCTTTTATGAAAGTTTTTTCTGACGCAAGTGACAAAAGAATAGGAGAAATCTCGGATAATGATATAAGTTTCAGAAATTTATGGCCTCATGAACAAGGCGAGAGTTCAACATTCAGGGAATTATTAGCAATAGCTTTTACGCTGCATGCTTTCAATTCAAAACTACAAGGGAACAATGTTCTCTGGCACACAGAAAACATTGCCGCTGCAAGAATTGTTAAAGTTGGAAGTAATAAGGAAAAACTACAATTTTTAGCAAATACCATTTATAACTTGTGTAAGGCAAAAGGAAATTTTCTAAAAATTACGTGGATCGCTAGAAAATTAAATGGAGATGCGGACACAGTAAGTAAGAGTATTGACTATGATGACTGGGAAATTTCAGAAGAATTCTTTTCCTTTTTAAATAGACTCTGGGGACCTTTTTCTGTAGATCTTTTTGCTGATAATTCTAACACTAAATGTGCACGTTTTTGCTCAAAATACTTTTGTCCATTTTCATTCAAAGTAGACGCGTTCAGTTTTGATTGGACTGGGGAAAATGCTCTAATGGTGCCACCTATTTATTTAATAACAAAGTGTATTAAACATCTCCTAGCAGCCAAACCTGGAACAACAGGGACTTTAATAATACCGTTCTGGCCATCGGCAGCCTTTTGGACCTTTCTGATCAGGGATAATAGCTCTTTTAAGCCTTTTGTCAAGGATTGTAGATATTTTGCAAATCAAGTCGCATTAATCAGAAAAGGACGATTCCAAGGTTCTCTGATGGGAAATGAAAAATTAGAAATCTCAATTCTAGCTTTAAAATTACAAGTGTGACAATCAACGTGTGTTCCGTTAAAATAAATTTTTTTTCTTTCTCAATGCAGAAAATTAACAAAAAAAAATAAAAAAATTTACTTTTTAGCTCAGATTCAGAAACCGTATTAGGAAACTCTTTTGATGTCCAGGATCCAGCACTAAAGAGTCTCTCTGAGCAATTACCAGGAATTCTTTTGAATTCCAGAAGCAATAACACCGTGGCTAAGTATCAGTTTTATTTCCAAAAATGGGAAGAATGTAGTCGTACTTTCCAGGAAGTGAACCCTTTACCTACTCAAGAGCAACATTTAATCTTATTTCTGATGTCCCAATTTCAATCGGGGAAATCTTATCCAGTCTTGGAAGCGTCTTATTGCGCCATAAAACATTTTCATGCTATTTCGGGGTATTTGATCGGGAATTCTACAATTGTAAAGCACCTATTGGAAGCTTTTAAACGGTTATTGGCGTATACACCAAAGAAGAAGAAAAATTTAGTCGTCGAAGATTTGAGAAAATTTTTTGAGAAATTAGACGTTGGTTCTAGCCTCAAAAATTCAAGGACTTTAGCGATATGCTTGCTATCCTTTTCAGCTTTTCTACGGTTCGATGAATGCCAAAAGCTTAGAAGATCAGATATAAAATTCCTTCATGATCATGCTACAATTTTTATCCAAAGCAGTAAAACTGACATATACAGACAGGGCCACTGGGTTTACATTGCGAGACTTAATTCAAACCTGTGTCCGGTAAAAGGTTCGGAAAGGTACCTCAAATTGGCAAACATAAAAAATTATTCTGAGAATTTTATTTTTAGAGGAGTAACTAAATCCAAACGAAACAATCGTCTATGGAATAAAGATCAGCCAATTTCTTACAGTTCGGTACGTGACGATATCAAGAAGGTGATAAAAGACATAGGTTTGGACCAAAAGCAATATGGTGTTCATAGTTTGCGCTCGGGCGGAGCGTCTGCAGCTGCAAATCTTGGTGTTCCGGATCGGTTGATAATGAAACACGGCAGATGGAAATCAGTCGGGGTCAAAAACAGATTCATATCGGAAGATTTAGAGAATTTATTATATACTTCGAGGAACTTAGGTTTATAGAAGGCATTTTTTTTTTTGGTGGCTTTTAATTTTGCTTACTTTAAACGTAGTTTCCATTTAGGCTTCTCGCATGTCTTTCCCTGTGTTTATCTGAAGGTGTAGTAAATAAATAAAGTTATTTTCGGTTCAACGATTAGAAAATAAGTGAATTTATTTACAGCATCCGAAAGATAACAGCCTTTGCTATCGTTCTGTAAATTAACAATTTGAAATTCTTGTTCTCGCGTGCAATAAAAATGGTAGACATTTTCAAACTAATCACACGTCGTTCTAACTCTCTTGTATATTCAAAAAAAAAGTTTAGTTTTTTTTTTAACGCAATTTAAAAATTTTGAATTGAATTTTGATATGATCTCCGATCGTTTACTTGAGTTTTTGGTATTTGTTTTATTGGTTAGATTCGTCAAGGCTCCTTACGGTTTCCTCTATAACAGCTCAGATTTTTACAAATTAAGAGACAGGCTGGGCACCCATTTTCGGCTACCGGGGTTATGGAGGTTTTTGCCCGGGGGTAGTCTTGATCTATCTAATCCAGTAGAGTTAATCTTTTCGAATGAAAATTACTAAAGGACGGTTTTGTTTTTTCTGTTTAGTTGCTATAATTGTAAAGAAAAACTTTTTTATGAATGATGGTTAGTTTTTAGCAGTTAGAGATAACATAAGAGGTAAATTTTATAAAGATGGAGTTTAAAGAATTTAAAAGAATTTTAATTTTAGATGGTTTATTTTTTTTAACGGCAGATAAAGATAAATTTGTAACGTAAAGGTGGAGTTTTTTTTTTGAATTTATTTCATAGATGGTAATTTTAACGGCAGATAAAGATAAATTTGTAACGTAAAGGTTGAGTTTTTTTTTTTTAAAGAGTTTATTTCTTAGATGGTATTTTTAACGGTAAAAAAAAAAAAAAAAAAAAAAAATTGTAACGTAAAGTACTAAAGGTAATATATGTGACGATAATGAAAAGATTTTAAGAAAGGATTATTAACGGAAAAGGTGATTATGAAGTAAAAGGAAAAGGAAAAATTTGTAACGTAACATATGTTTTTTTTTTTTGTACAGATCGTGTTTTATAAGATTTAATTTTTATTATTAAGAATTAATGTAGGAACGTTTCGGGTTGCCATGGGCCTTTTTTCCCACGAGAGCTTGAAACGATGAATTACTAAGCTAAATAAAAGTGGTCAAAACCTGTCTCAAAAAATATCAAAATTTCTCAATTTTTTCTGTCTTTTCCTGTGTTTATCTGAAGGTGTAGTAAATAAATAAAGTTATTTTCGGTTCAACGATTAGAAAATAAGGACGACATTTTTGGCTATTTTAACGTTTTTCAGAATTTATAGTTCGGGTGAGAATGGCGATTGTAGCATTTCCACTTTATTTCACTGCATATTTCAATTTTGGAGGGGTTAAGTGGCTTACAGGCTATATTCTTAGCCTTGTTGCAACTTTTTTGAGTTTTTGGATCATGAAATCCTAAGGTACTAAGTCTTAAAGGCAATAGCGCTATACTTATATTAAGGGTCGGATTTGGTGGCACTTCCATGGTATACTCTGAAATACATGCTGATGTCAGCCCGAAAGCTGATTGGCTTAACCGATAGTTATACGCGGTTTAAGAGTATAGTTAAAACTTTGTTATGTTTTCAATAGTAAACGAAAGTGAATGAAGACAAAATGTAAACAAAAAGATTGCAAAGAAGTTTTCGAATAAATTCACAATAGAATATCTTCATTTAAAAATAGAAACACTCGATTTCATTCAAAAGAAAAAGACATTCTTTTTTTCTTTCAGTTTTATGTAAGTCTTTTTGTGTTGTTGTTGAACATTATAGTAAACTATACTCACTTTTTTGAATATATTTTTTGGAATAAAGTCACTTTTGATTTTTGTTATGATCTAACACTCCTAAATACTCCTCCGTATGGATGTTTGTGCCAATGCTAGATCAGCATTTCATAAATATACCATGCGTTGTTCCCTTTAAGTCTAATGTTAAAACTCAGAGTTAAAACTACTATTACGCCCAGGATTGTGCCAATTCCCATTGCACTTTAAAATGTGCGAAAGTCTTTTGTCTTGATGGTAGAATAAAAAGGATTTGGATTCATTAACATGATGAAAGCCAAAAACTACTTTTCCAAAAGAAAAAGTTTAGCAACTGAACCCAAAAGTAGCAAATCAATCCAAAGAAAAATATATAAGACAAAATCAATCTGTTTCCATCGCGTCGAATTGGCTCTCCAAATTATTTCGTTTCATGACAGAAAAGAAGACGCTTTACTGACGTTAATTCGAAAATCCGGGTGTTTGGCATTACTTTAAAGCATTTGATAAAAATCATTAACGATTAGATCCAAATGAAAATGGACGGGTTATTCACTAGCACATTATTTATAACATTGCAGGATAAGACAAGACAAGACAAAAACATAATACGACAGAACATGACATGACATGAGAATACCTACCATTTGCTTACACAGCATTTTTAAACAAAAAGCAACTTTCCCTTCTCTCCCTTCACAAAATTTGTTAATTCTGTCACTACAAAAGGCGTGCTTTTGATATCATAAAAAAAGAATATCATTCAATATCACCTTGTCCTCAAGTTGAAAATTGTCAAAAGTCCTCAATACGAGGAGACCCTCGTGCTCGGCTGTGCCTGAATTATACATATTTCTAAAATAATCTTCTTATTTTATAGATATATTTCAAGTTTGTGCTGTTGGTTATTTTATTGGATTGAGCGTGAACCTCTGTCTTGATGGGGAAGTGGTATCACACTTCACCAGCAACAGCCAAGGGATAAATATTCTAATCCAAGGGGACGAGATATTTTCCTTGTCCCTAACTAACTCCTATTTTTTTCCTAGCTTTTTTTCGAATCGAAATTTTGTCAGTATAACCTGATTATTGACTCTTGAACTTATTTTCTGAACTCCAGATACTTTCCCAATGGATTGTAATCGGCACAATCCATTCTGCTGCTCCGAAAGCGATGGGGAGGAAACATTTTCTTGCCCTAATTGCCTCCTTGACTACCATTCGGTCTGTGCCGAGAGGTTTTCCGACTGTGGTTGTGTACAAGAAGAATTAAAATATCGGTAAGTCTAAGCGGTCGATTTTACCATATTTCTCTACTATTTGATAAAAGTTTTCAGTAGTTTATTGCAAGGAGCTTGAGATAAAGATTCTGTGTAAAAGAAAGACATTACACTAATGTTTTATTTTGATTTCCTTTCAGAGTAAGAACTGCCATTAAAGAAAAGGCGCTCCAACTAACGTGGAAAAAAATTCTACCGGACGTAAAGGTACACTGGCAAAGTTTTTGAATTTTTGTTTGTATACATCTTGGGCTATGGGTGGCTTTGATAATATTAATCTTCTTTGATTTTGATTTATTAACTTTGCCAAATAGTGAGAGAGAGAAAGTAAACTGTTTATTACAGTGTATATTCTTTGCCCGAATTTTGTAACAAAGGAATCGATCATTCAATACATTTTTGAGCCTTTTTAACATTCTGGTCCGTAAGATATCAACCAAACAGTTGGCCGACCTGAAAATTAGGAAATCATCTTCATTTGTCAGTGTTTATCACTAACCATAATTTCAAGTTCATAGCACCACTTAATCCTGAGATACGAAGGAGTCAATTAGATCCTTTGCATATTAAAAATGGGAAGATGCTCGAAATGTTAAATAACTTATCCATCGAGCATTCAGAAATTGATAAAGGAGAGACTCTATTACCGTCGGCTGAAAGATAGAGCTAGAGCCTTGCCAAATTGCCTGATCACTGTGTAAGTAAAGCATATTAAAGACCCCTCGAATGTTTTTATATACTGTATATTTCTTATTTATTGGAATTTGAGTATTTCTTGCTTGAAAAACAGCTTTTTTTCAGTTAGACCATGACTTTTACATGAAACTTGGATTGACCGAACTAAAACATTGATGATACTTGATATTAATGTATGGTCATTTCTCTTTTTATCATTTTAGAAAAACATGGTCATTCGAAATTTACTACAATTAAATAAAAAAGGATGATGAAAGAGTTTATCAAAGATGGTCAGGAAGAGCTTGTGTTACCCGAGGTAATATATGCTTGGTATGGTATTGATTGTGTTGGAGTGAAATACTCTTTTCTGCTTGATTGTAGAGGGAAGGTTTTCCATTACATAAGTTTTTCCATAACCCTCGATCTAAGGGCGAACATCAACAATGTTTATTTACATTTTTGCTTCTTTTATTGAGCTTTTATCAAAGTTAATTAAAAAAGGCAATTTAATTGACATTGGAGGCGTTATATTAGGCTTCACCCTGTATCTATGCCCCCCCCCAGTGGTTTGCGTGATTGCGTGAATGGGCATTTTCGGTTGCGTGAATGCGTGAAAATTGAAAAAAAGATGCGTGAATGCGCGAAGGCGTGAATCTGGGCTATCTTGTGCGTGAATACGTGAATTTTCCCTTTTTTCACCGATTATATGCAGTTTTCCCGATTATCCAATGTTTCCCCAATTTTTCCAGAAAAATTTTCCGATTTCTGAAAAATCGGGTCATTGTGTGAAACTCGAGGAAAATTTGCGTGAATGCGTGAATTTCGAAAAAAAAATGCGTAATTGCGTGAATTGAGGGTCCGCTGGGGGGGCCTCATTTATTGAAAAGTTTTGTTTTTCAAAATGTTTTAGATGTCTTAAAACCTTTTTCATCTAAAGGGATGATCAGATACAATCAAAGTCAAAATAATAATCTTCAGTTTTAGCTGCAAACGATAACAATTCAACCTACTGTCTGGCTCAAAATAAAATCCTTGACGTAGATAAATGATTTTACATTTAGAAATTAATCTTTCTTTTAGATAATACTGCTCCTGGTCAAGAAGACTTTATTCAAAGCCTATAAGATAGACGTTTCGTAACTAATGCTTCAATGGGTCCTGTTCAAATAGTTTTATTTTGCTCTAGTAATTTAACCGTATTTTTACTAAATTTACACTTCTAGAACAGCCTTGTTCCTATCCACAGGTAGATTTTGTAGTATTCTTGATCTCCAGCTATTGTCCATCTGAGCGTATTATGCTTCTGTTTTATTTATATTTCTATTAAGAAAGATAAAAATATAATAAAGATACGTTTTCCCGTTAATTCTGTTGAATTTAGTTTAATTGGATTAAATTTCACCTGGATTTTATTTAGCTAGCTAGCCTGAACCATTTTCGTCCAAGGGTCCTAAAGTCTATTCACGATAAGTGTGCACTCTTTTTTCATTTACCTATAACTTTTGAAGGAATTCTTCAATCTTTATAAATTTGGTATCATTGGAAAGATATTAGTGAGTGGATCAATTTGAAATAAAAAAATCTTAAACAAATTCTAAAAATGAAGATCTTGTAGAAAGGTGCTATAACTATCATTTTCACTGAAGTGAACCCTTGATTATCGAACATTATCAATGTGAAAAAAATTCTCAAAAATAATCATTCAGTCAAAAGATATCAAGCAAAGTTATAAGCTGATTGACGTCTAAAAACGCTGTTTTCTATTGTTTTTTGCTGTTTTTTGGGGTCAATCACTTATTATCTTTGTATCATAACTTAATTTTGAATAAATATTTCAGTGAAATTTCTTCACAGTGATGATCTCCTAAGATCAAAGAATCTCTCCAGTGAAAATGAAAGTTATAGCACTTCTCCAGAAGATCTTCAATTTTTTCTTCTTCGTTTTCATCTTCATTTTTAGAATTTGTTTAAAGATTTTTTTTATTTCAAATTGATCCACTCACTAATATCTTTCCAATGATACCAAATTTATAAAGATTGAAGAATTCCTTCAAAAGTTATAGGTAAATGAAAAAAGAGTGCACACTTATCGTGAATAGACTTTAATTAGCTTTTCTGTCAAAAATTCAATTTTAAATATTTGGAAGGGATTAAATTTTGGATAAATTAAAGTCTATTTCAAATTGGTTGTCAGTAAAAAATTTTGCACACAATTCATCATTGATTGACAAACCACGAAAAACAGTCGTTTTTACACTCAACTAGCTGAAGACCTTTTGTCACATTTTTTGATTGAATAAACATTTTTGAATTTGTTTTTCACCGCAATGACGTTCTTAGATTCAAGAATCACCCCTGTAAAAATGGTGATTATATCACAATTCTAACAGGACTTTTTGTTTTTCTTTTTTCATTTTTCATCTTCAATTTCAAAAATTATTTTATAGATCATATCCCACTCACGATTATCTATTCAATGCGCATAGAATTGCTATCTAGCTCAAAGTATATCTAAAGTTATGAGACTTTCAAAATTTACTGACAGCTAAATTTGAAATGATTTTTAATTAAATTGTCAGTCCGAATATAAAGTAACAGCCCCCATCCGAAGATACTGTATCATCAAAATTCATTCACATCCATCTTATTTTATTAATCGGTTTTAAAAAGCCATTATTGAAAGAAAGTTAGAGCTGCAAATTTGCCATGGGCTTAGTATAAAATTCTAAAATGTCAGGCCACGGAGGTCCTTTTCGAAAATTCGATTTCTAGACAATATCCTTATGCTGAGTGTCTTTGATCAAACATTCTCTGAGGTCGTTTGAAACTTCTTTTGCCATGGGCTTAGCATGAAATTCCGAAATTTAAGCCCACGCTTCTAAAATTTAACTTCAATACAATATCCTTATGCTGATTCGTATTTGATCAAACATTCTCTGCTCTAAGGTCGTTCGAAACTTCTTTTGCCATGGTCGTACCACGAAATTCCGAATCCAAGCCCACGCTTCTAAAATTCGACCTCAACACAATATACGTATGCTGATTGTCTTTGATCAAACATTCTATGACTGCGAGAATTAATATGAAATGCCGAGATCTAAGCACACGTTTCTAAAATTATCAAATTTTAACAAATCTGTCGTCGACTGTTTTAATTATTTAGTTTGCAATACAAATTGATGTCGATGTCGTAAATTCTCAAACTTTAATCTCCAAAAGATTTTTATCCCAAAGAAAAACCAAGGCACTTAAGTTTTTTTAGGGGCTCTGCCTGGCTCTGCTGACGCCTTATTTATCCATTAAGCATTAGCATTGCTGAATAGCAAAATACCACAGTGCGATTGAGGGTCAAAAACGCTTATCACCCCTGGAAACAAGAATGGCCTAAAGGTTTTGGGTAAACAGGGTTAACCGACGTATTCCCTCTCTAAATTTACATTCTTCTTTCATATGGGCCATTTTAATTTAAATAATCATTGATAATTTATCAAATAACAATTATAACGCAAGTTGACCCATTTTTCTAACTCAGGAAAAATTTGAAGAGAACCTCGCAGTAAATGGTCGAATAATATTGCGCCTTTACGACGAAATGTTTGTCTTCTTTAGCTAATTGCAACCTCCTAACAAGCAAAAGAAAGGCACGAGTGACAATCAAACATACTTTTTAACTTTGTTTAATGACGGTGCTAGAAGAGAAGAGACCAGTAGGTTCAACTACTTTGTATTCGGATCTTCAATAAAAGCCAACGCTAATATGCTCATTAGAGCTGAAAAAATATATGTGTTTTCTTATTTTATATAGTTAAGAAATGCAAACTTTGTTTTAAGCATGGTACATCAGCAATTGAATTGTGTAATCGATTGGTATATCATCATGTACAAAGTCTGTTCACGATAAGTGTGCACTCTTTTTCTTTTACCTATAACCTTTGAAGGAATTTTGAATTGGAGAGATTTTTTTATTTCAAATTGTTCCACTCACTAATACCTTTCCAATGATTTCAAATTTATAAAGATTGAAAAATTCCTTCAAAAGTTATAGGTAAAAGAAAAAAGAGTGCGCACTTATCGTGAATAGACTTTAGAAGTAATTTTTCTGCCCTTGATATTAGGAACAATTGAAGTCTGTCTCAATATAATCCGCAGCCAAAACGATAAAGGTAGAATTCGGATTAGGTAGCGGATTTGTGCTTGCTGGAAAGATAAATAGGAGAAGACTATTATCAAAACATTATTTTTAAAGATCTGAAAATTAAAATCTTCAATAACTGTGCTATGGTTATCAATTGGCACTAGTGATCCTCTAAAGGAATACTCAGATGGTTTGTAATATTTGGCATGTGGGATCTTTCTATTGTCATGAGCAAAATCTCAAAATATTTTTGCCTAATTATTTTCCGAAGTCGAGATATTTTAGTTACAAGTTTTTGACTTTTAGGATGAAAACAATAGAATTTCAATGTAAGAACCCATTTTCAAAAATTTCAGATTTTGATACCTCGATTTTGGAAAATTGTTACCCAAAAACACTTTGAGGTTTTACCACAGAAGGTTTCCGTAATCTAAATATCTCAGACCATCTGATTATCCCTTTAGAAGATCATTAAAGTTAAAATGTTTATCAAATTTATTCTATCGAAAGATATAGTACAAAGTTTTTATAACTGATTGACTTTAACACAAGTTTTCAGTTGTATTTTTTGACTGACTAAATAAATAGTTTTTGGATTTTTTCGCAATTAAAATGTTCTAAGATTGAAGAATTTTTGATAACAAATGATGATGATCTGCGTCAATGTAATCTGCAGTGAAGACATGAGAAAATATTCTTTAATAGAAAAATGAAGAAGAACAACAATGCTATTATATTTGACATTTTCTCATGTCATTGACGCAGACTTTAATAATTATGAAAAAATATGGAACTTTCTATCCTTAGAGGTTAAAGTGAGTGTTTGTGGCTTCGGACTAAAATCATCATTGTTTACTTTAACAAGGTTTTTGTAACCTGAGATCAGATTGTGAATGTTTTCTGCACACCACGCTGAAGCCCTAAAGGGATGCGTGAAAACATAACAATCTGACGAATATGCAATCTCGAAATCGTAAGGACCACGTTCGTCTAAAAGGACTAGGAATGACAACAAAATTGCGTAATTGTGTTGATGAATAGGGCACCGTATCAGTTTTTAACTTTCCGGCACACAACAAGATTCTTGTTGTAGAATTTTCCGGCAAAGACTATTTTCCTCAGATGTATAATTTTCAATCGCCTTCAGATGTTTACACTGCACGTAAGAGAATTATGAACAGCTGTTATCAGGTTAGGTTTTTTTCATCCCCTAAGCATTGAGACTTCTAAACCCCCTGGGCAGCTGTTATAACCCCAAAAACAAGGTGAATTTACCCCCCCCCCCCCAAACAAGGTAAATTTTCTAGATTTTTCATTGCCCCCTCAGACAATATATCATATCATATATNTACATGATTGAAGTGGTTCAAGGCACACATACCACCTGTAAAAAAGCCGAAAGATCTGATGGCATACCATTTGTTAGCAATTCTAGAGGAGATTCTCACATTAACATTCGATTGAAGGCAAGGCAAAAACGTATCCTAGATACGGCTTTTATATACCACTTATAACGTGGTATATTTTCTTTCTTCGTTTTCTGTGTCAGAATCTTCTGTAATATAACCTACATTTCAAGAACCAACTAACTTTTGACATTTTATAAGCATCTTCATAGCAAAATAATTCCAAAAGATAAGCAAGTTACCTCTGTGATTTTTCCAGTGGAATCTGTCAATCAGGAAAAGGGTATCTTTGAAAAACACCGGATCTCTATTCAAGCAATAGGAATGGAGAGCGCAACAATTGTCATAGATAACCATCTTTGGACCTAAAAGGAGCATTTATGTTGTTTTCAATCAAAATCACCCCTTACCCTCCAGTAATTGTACAAAATGTGACAGAACTTTCAATGGTTTAAAAAAGGGAAACTAGGACATTAATAATACATTACTACGATACGTTACTTTGAAAAAAAGCCAACCTTGAGGAAATCGAGTCTTGAAAATGGTAAATGGAGTATCAGGAGACTCTTCTTTGTGCATGACCTGATAACCATAACATATACCTAAATAGAAATAGAATGGAAGGTCGTTTCTAAATCCCTTCGCAAAACCAGATCATTGAATATTTGCTTTTACCATAAACTTTATCCTCTACAATAAAATCATTTCACTGCAAATAACTGACCAATGCAAGAAACAGAAGAAATAAAGTAAAAATAATGTAGCTGTCAGACCTTCTCATTCATTACCTTCACTGAGTTGGAAAATAAAAGTCTATTGAAAGCCTAGACTCTATGTCTAGCATCGTTAAAAACGCCCCTGTGCCACAGACCCGAAAAAAGAATCACCAGCGGGAGGAATACCAATTACAAAAGTACATTTTAGGTTTTTTTAGTGTACCTTGAATTAACCCTAAAAATAGCCAAATTTACCTAGCAGCCGTAATGGAAAAGGAAAACGACACAACAAAAATACGGAGACATACCATGTTGACAATAAAGGGTAAAAATACCCGACGTTAAATTAGGGTGACCACTATAGTTCTTCCTACATTCTTTCTTTTTCTTCTTCGACTTTGTATCTTGGTGATAGGTTCCACGCTTGCGTTTGATTGGTAGGTTTGGAAAGCTAGAGAGACATAAGACAGTGATAATGACATAGAATCTATCCTAAAAGTTAACAACCTCGGCTTTTTTATGGCTACTGATAGCACCAAATATTCTTTGGCGTCCATCAGTCACGTAAAAAAAACCTGGGATACACAGGGACGAGGTTGAATTATTAATTGATTTAAAAATAAAAGCGGTCCAAAGAAGACGAGATAGATGAGTGTGTCGTGATCAATTGAGTTAAAGATTTAGTTTTCTTTTTAATCTAAACTTCTGAATGTTTTAGTCGTGTATTTCTTTTAAAACCCGAAAAAATAATAACGTTAGTACCTTCCGATATGGTTTGCTAAGTTATTACACTTTTGAGTTGATACTGGCTCCGAGTCTGGATAAGGTACACAAGCTAACACAATTAAGTTGTCAATCAAATCCTTCCAATCTTCAGGTAAGCAAGAACCGCTAACTTCCCTCAGAAGGTTGAAAAATAAGGGGCAATGTTCTTGCAATTGTCTCATTTTCGTTACAGAAGATTTAACATCCGGGTCAAATAAGTCTGTCATTAGGCCAAAGACATATTCGCTGGGAAAAATAAAACTACACACTGGACTGGACGAGTACAAACATTGGAAGATATCGACGACACTGTCCAGAGGCTCATCTTCGTACCACATCATTACTTTAAAAATGTCAGGATGTGTTGCTTCCATTTCCTTTAGAAAAGATTGTAATTCCCGAGGCTGGAGTTTTTTCGACACCCATTTTTTCAGATTCTTTCTGTTATGCTTCCTCGGAATAGCCAAGCGGTCACGATATTCTCTGTAAATAAATATAAATCAGTTATTGAACTCTTTTATTGAACATAGCTTGTCCAACTAACTCTTTTGGAACTTTTTTTAAAAATAGTTGACAAAATGATATCAAATAACGTTATTTTGTTATATTTAGCATTTGAAGATTATTTTATCAAAATATAAAGTGTCATACACTTACGAAAATTTCGGTGTTGGTGTTTCATTGGTATCCTCATTGAGAACCAGCGCCGAAAATTTCTTTTGGTGGCCAAGGCTGGTTGCGTCACAAACCACACATTCTGGATGCTCACCACATTCAAGACATGTAGCACCCTCAGCAAAAGAGATATCCAATAGATCAAGGAAAGAGTACCAGGCATCCTTAAAATCTTGGTACTTGATGCTTTTTCTGAAGCTTGAATTTCCTCCATTTTCTTGGGAAATCGCTAGGATTTGATAATAGCCATTTAACGTGCAGCTAAAAGTTAAAGGGATGATTAATTTTTCATTAATACCTTATCGGGGAAAACTTCGTCGGGGAAAAGTGACGAAATTTTGGACAAGTGACGAATATTTTCCCCGGCCTTAATGCGTTTACCAACTACCAGCAAGTGACGAATTTTTCCCCGACGAAAATTTTCTCCGACGAAGTTTTCCCCGATAAGGTAGTATACAAAATAATGATGACACCTAAGTTTAAACTCGAATTTGTTATCAAATCAAAACAAACTTTAACATGATTATACGTAAAAAAATAATCACCTATTCCCAATGAGAAAATGAAGCATGTAATCTCGTAGTAAATCATGATGGATAAGAAATTTTCCCATGTTCAAGATACATTGTTCAGAACCATCATATCGCTGTGAGCTTCGACAACGTGTACAATACTTGCTTAGAACTAAAAATAATTAAAATCGTTTCTCATGATTCATATCGAGAAAAAAAAGTAGTAAATTAAGAAGCTTCTTTCTGGTATATGATTTGGATCGGGTGGGTTTTGATCCCACTACCTCTAGCACTTTAAATGCTATTGCTCTATACCACTGAGCTACCGATCCCTATTAATTGGAAAGTGGTTAAAAAAAATATTATTAGATTCTTTTCATTTTCAGAACAACTTACCTTTACATTTGTAGACGTGATTCTTATCATAAAGATTAACTAATTTGGTGGTGGAAGATATTTCATCGTCGCTACAACAAACTGAAGGAATCCTGACAAATGATGAGGCCCTCTTCATCTCTTGGCAAATTAACTAGCGGTATTGCAGAGGTTCCTTGTGAAAATTGTACCTTCTTTGTTGATACTGCTGGGTTAAGTATCCTCGCTGAGTTTGTTGGTTGAATAATTTCATTTGCAGCGATGAAATCTTGAACCAAGATATTCTCATCTTTAGTAAGTTTTAAGTGAGCACAGTGTCTACAATATGTTACCATACAAATATGACAGAAAAATCTCGATGTGGGCAAATTATTTGAGACCACACCTACTGAGCCTCCAGTGACCACCAAAAGTTTTTCCATGTCAAAAATAATTTCAGAAACATCGTCTTCCTATAACAAATAGTTTTTGTAGAATGAATGCAAGATATAATTTTCATTCGATGTTACCGAACTTTATTAGGACATTCTGTTTATCCATTAATTTTATTTAGATAAAAGAGCTTCACGAAGAAACTAAATTACAAAATGCTGAAAACACTGATCCGAAATTCATCTGGCGTTACTTCGTCTTGCAAAAATCAACCAAACATAGACAAAAAGTGTTCAAATTATAAAAAAATTTAAATTGTGAAGTGTATTTCTTTATTGTAATTTTCAAGTCAGTTAAGAAGGAGTAATTTGAAAAGAGTCAAGAAACTCAAAGAAAAGAATTGTATTAATTACCGGCTGCTCGGGAACGTAGTCTGAAATATATGAAGAATTAAATTATCTTTACAGTTGACTTTACAAAAAAAATGTTAATTGCTAAGATTTTTTTAAAGCCAACAATTTAATAGTGAGAGCCAGCTATGCAAGTCATTAAACTAGATGAACATACGCTTTTTCAAAGTATACAAATGGTCAAATCACACCCTATGTGAAAAATTAGACCAGGTCAGTCTGCTGAAGAGCAGGTTGAACCAATGTAGACAAAAATAAAAAATAAATGATGGAGTCTAGCGTGATGACGTGATGGAGTAAGAACTATATCATAACTGCTTTCTTCTTTTGGCTATTTCACTTGCTAAAGAGGAGGATCAAACTGTTACTTTGAAATAGCATGAAAGGTATACGATGGTGATCTAGCTACAGATTTTTGCGACTTTGGAAATTCTTTATTCTAAATCCCTTTAAAGATTTAAAATGACCACTAACTGCCACATTTCTTGTTGAAAATGCGATTTGATTAAGTGAATGGGTGTACTTTTTCTTTCTTAAAAAATTGAAACAATCAAAAATTGTAATTTACCCTAGATTTTCCGCGATTGGACCCCCAAACTTCTGATATGATAGTTACTAAGAATTACACACCAATCTTTCAAGTAAGCACAAATGTGTAGTAGCTGTTTAGTAGCTGCTTTAAACGAAATTTGTAAATGTCAGTGTTCATGATACCGACTTGACCCTCCTCTAGTTGTTATAAGCAATATTAACTCACTTAGCGGGTTATCCGGATTATCTTCATCTTCATCTAAGTTTTCGTCTTCGTTCTCTTCCCAGTCTTCAAGCTCATGAAGGATGTTTCGCAAAGCTTTGATGTGAATACACAAACCTGAATATAAAGGATTTGCTTTTCATTTTAACAAGTATCGAATAATACTCTGAGATGACCAGGTTTTTATTTTACATGACTTGCACGGAAGACATGCAAGTAGTCAGACTAACAGGTAAGAATAGTCGTTATATATTGGTATGCTTTAGGCGTGCAGATTTTCGCGAACAGAAACTTTCACGATTTTTTTGATATTTTTATTCGCGCGAAAAATTCTTAAACAGTTCGATAATCGATAAAATTCTAAATTTTCACCTTCGTGAAGTTAAAGAACGACCATTTTATCAGGTTCAATGAATATTTGTCACTTTTAAGCCGGTTTTTGTCCAAAAAATTCTCATTTTAATCCTTTAAATGTCGTAAATCTCGCTATTTTTCGACCTCGTGAAAGTTTCTGCTCACAAAGGTTTGCACGGCTAAACATAAGCTAATTTCCTATTTTGAAAATTCCACGAAAATAAGTTCAAATCAAATTCACTTTCGAGTATCTCGTGAGAGCTGGTGGAAGTAATTAACTTCTTACTATCTTCAGTTTGCGTGTGTCCTGCATCGAAATTCAAAGCATTGACAAGATCAAATTCGGCTTCATCACAACTACACCCAAACAACCAACGTACTGAATTTCCACCATCATCTGAACAGCAGGTCCGACTAACAATAACATATTTACGTTTCTGGAAATATTAAAAAAAAAATTGGTTTATTTCATATTTAGATAACTCCCAGAACAACGTCCCAAAAACATTGGGAAACATCAATAAAAGGTATACACAGTATAAAAATCAAATCATACTTAAATAGGCATAAGGATGAAAAGAAGAAAGTAAAAGTCAATGTAGCTTTGTGTTAAACATGATTGTTCAACAGAAGAAAAAAAGCAGATGTTTGCAACGTTTTTTTTTATCAAGTTCAAGGATTAGAATTACTTTTAAGCGGGATTTTTCAACATCGTAATCAGGAACGACAACTCTTGTGAAATATTTGTCAATTGAAATGAGTGCCTTGTGCCTTCTAATTTCGATTTCGTATCCAAACGACACGTCTTGTTTTATCGACATCTAAAAAATATTTTTGTGAAAGTTATTCACTTGCCATAGAATAAAAAATTATCGCGAAAATTTTACCAAGCTGAAAAGGATAATTCTTTATATCCAAAATTTCTGACCTGACACGAGCCATCATTTTTTTCTCTGATCTCTATTCCAACCTAAGAATTCAAATACAGATACTTCAAATACGGAAATAATGTTATGTAATTACATAGTTTCTTGAGGGGTCAAGACCCCCCTTAGGTAAGAGGACCCCCCTGAAGTGCTAATCCCCCCTTAGGAAATTCATTTAAAATTTCATAATCCCCCCCCCTT
This sequence comes from Clytia hemisphaerica, assembly GCF_902728285.1. Taxonomy (NCBI): domain Eukaryota; kingdom Metazoa; phylum Cnidaria; class Hydrozoa; order Leptothecata; family Clytiidae; genus Clytia; species Clytia hemisphaerica. The sequence continues at coordinate 9,987 of NW_027104097.1, read as the reverse complement.
AGAAAATCAGTATCAATGAAAAAATTTGAAATTTCGCATAGAAATACAACTGTAACCTGGCTAACCTCATGATGTTGAAATGAGGTATCTTCAGGCATTGGCTCATCACGACTGGGTAAATCTTCATTTAATGTCACCATGTGCTATATAATTTGAATTTTATTAATAGGCGAAAGTTCAAAAGAAGTCTCAATACTGTTAAAAGTCAAACATGCGGTTTGCATGCAAAATGTTCTTGTAAAACTCTTAGATAAAAAAAACTTGAACCGGTTGCGCATACCTTGAGATTAAAGAAATACCCACCCTAAACCAAAAGTCGGCAGGCTCAGCGTTTAGGTCAAATCCTAAAAATAACGAATAACCGTAGCATTAAAAGCCTACCTGGACTTCGTTGCTTTGAATCCCTAAATCTTGTATAGGTTCACTTGACATTCTTCGAGCAAAGTTTTCACGATTCTGTAAAAATATTGAATTGGTCTGCAGCGTCCCCTTGTTGTTATTATTTAGACTATTGATAATCATGTTATTTTACTTTTTGAATCAAAAATAATATATATACGAAGTAATACCTTGTTCTTATTTGAAGCTGGTTTCCTGTATATTTTGCAAACATCTTCTTGTTTTTTGGCTTTTGCTACTGTTCGTCTCTTCTCGATTCTAACGAATTCAGGTGATTGTTTCCTTTACAAGGTAAATATAAATTACAAACGTTATACTTCATTCCCTTGAACTTTCCTTTTTCTTTGAAATATTTTGCAGGCATAAATTATCACATAAACATACCTTATGTCTATACGTTCACTTGATACAACACTGTTGCTACGACTTGATGTTCCCTTGCTAAAAGTGTAGATAGAAGAATTGTAGTTGGTGTCAGATAGAAATTATAGAAATAAATGCCAAATTCTCGTTGTTACTTAAGAGGTTTTTTAACATACCTTATATCTTTATTTCCACTTGACGTAGCACAGTTCTCACCACTCGATGTTTCTTTACTAAATAAAAAATATTGGAAATAGAATGCACATTACAATTACTGGTTCCAGTATATCAATGTCATTGTTAATTGTTCCTATTCACTGTTCTAAAACGTATCCTGTCATTTACTTACACTGTGATTAACAAGTTTTAGGCCTTACTTGTTTTTTTCTTTTTCCAATCTTCAATTGCTTTTAAAGTTTTCGCACTCAAACACCTTTGATCTTCTTTACTGAGCTGTTCAAGGATCGGATCGCAGTCCAGAAATAAGTCTGAAAAACTTTTGTCCCATTTCTTCTTTTTTCTTTTTTTGTAACTCATTTCTCTGATATCAAATTAAAAATTTAAATTTTGGCAATTTGAGGACTTCATAATTGCAGAAAAAAAATAGACATCAAGACAAAAAAATCTCCATTATCTCCCATTAGGTCTCATACCCTTATTCTTTATGTTTATTCCAACTCTTCTCTCTGTCTTTTCATATGGATAGATTATTATCAGGGTCTTACAAAACTTTTTCCAAAAAGCTAACATGATTAAATTTAGAATTTTCTTCATTTAAAACTTTAAGTTAAGGTTTTCTTAAAAATGAAAAACTAACTTAAACTTTTTCTCACACCATGCTTTGATCCAGGATTTATTTGGGTTAATATCACTTATCACCTGACCTATCATTGATTTTAGTTTTTTACATCCACATTAATATTAGTTCAAAAATGAAAGTCTGGTGAAAGAAAAAATGGTGAAATTTTGAAAATCCTTGTTGATCTACCCTGTCCTCATACAGGAACAAAAGAATTTTGAGTAGTGATTGGTTATTGACTAGTAGTAATTTTCTAATACTGTAGACCTTAATTCTTGATCACAATGAACAAAAACACATGGATGCATAATAACCTTTAGAAGCCAGAACACGTATATATACGGTTTGCGTATAGCCAGAACACGTATATATACGTTTTTGAACAATATACAATGTAACCCTGTTTCACTGGCACTGGGGAGCCGTAAGCCGTAAAAATTGAGTATCCCCTGCATCGAAGAGAAGGGAGACTTTCAGAAAATATATACTTTGCCGAAAAAATATCGCGTTTGGTGAGACTTTTCAAAATGTAAACAAAGCTAATATTCCATTACTCAAAACCACATAAACATATTGAATAATTTGGTTGCAGAGGAAGGTAGCTGTGAACTTAAGTGTTTATTTTCTTTTTATTATGGTGTTTTATTATTGGATATTCACACAGATGATGTTCAGAAGGATTTGGATAACAATAATAGACAGAATTAGGTATTATTCAGTATCTTTCCTCACATAAGGGGGTCTTGTACTTTCCCTAAAAGATAGCTGTTTTTGAATGTTTTTATGGTAGATTTTGAGCTTCTTTCACTATATGTTGCTTTAGAATAGTTGAGTAGATGCTGCAAAAACATTTTAAAGAGTTCAAGAGGGAATTTGAGGACTCTACAGTGCCATTTTGCAATGACGTGAATGTTGTCGGCCGCACAAAGCTAATTCTAGGGGAAACTATGATATGCCGAAACATAAATTCTGAGATAAATAAAGTATTTTGTGCCTTATAATTACTCATGCTCATCACTAAAGACCTAAGGTATGAGAAAATCAAGTCTATTTTAGTACTTGGGAGACTTCCCCCACTTTTTTCAATATTTTTTTTAAATCCACCGAAAAAAGTGACGTTAATTTTTTTTCACTATTTTTGGTACCTAGATATCAACTTCTAAATTATTAAATGATTTTTTAAATTCTTTTAAACTGCAATAATATGAAAGTACAATCACTAGGCTTTCCAGAATGGGGTCACTTGCTCCATAAGCTTTCTTCAATCAAAAGTTATTCGCTTTCGTAAACCCTAGTTGATTTTGCAAAAAAGAGGGCGGCGTGGGGTACTGAACCGATGGAATCAAGCGGCTTCTAAAGGATAATACACATGAAATAATCACTTTCTCCAGATTTCTAGACCAATCAAAATATGAGCACATAAATCTGTGCCTAGGTCAGTCCTGGTGACCAATGCCATTGCCAAAACGGATCAAGTTAAAATCTCAGAAGGCAATTTATGCATACTTTTATCTACCTTATTACATGAAAATGAATATGGAAGTATTTAACACGAATTGAAAAACTTCGTGTTAATAAAAACCCCCTTAATTAAAAGCAGCCGTGGTGTCCTTAAAAAGCAAATAAAATTTGTGTTATTTTTTTGCGTGTTAATTTCAAGGCAGTTAAATACTTCCATATTTACTTTCATGTAATAAGGTATTCAATAATGGTTGCCCAGTTGCCCGCAAAGGAATACAACCCTGGATGGGTAACATTTACCAACAACTAATCAAGCCAGTGTGTTATTGTTTTGATGCTAGACTTTTTATTATAAATTCAACATTATTGTAAAGTCATGAGTATATATCATCACTATATCATCACAAATAAAAAACACAAGTAAATGTCATATTTAAAAAAAGTTTAGTTCCCGATACCTCAACTTTGAAAATCTGGGTCAGTTATAGTTGGTCGGTCCTGGTCGGTCAGTCAGTGACGGTTGGTCAGTCAGTCGATCGGTCGGTGTTCGGGTTAAAAAATTTCTGCTCAGAAAATATCATTTGGCCTGGATTTCAGATTAATTGCCGCTCCCTACCTCACTCTAAATTTTTAATTAGTGAGGTTAATGATGAAGTTCGAACAGCGTTAAAACCGCTTACCAACCCTTGGACTCCTTTTTCTTTGAAAAAAAATAGAATCGAGTGACAGGAACGTAAGCTATTTTTGCAAAAGGCCTAAAAGCTAATACCGGAAATGCACATAAAAGTTGATTGTGCATGTAAAATTGAACGCATATAAACAAACCATATTCCAGAGCTGCAAAATGTCTCAATGATCAAGTTCTACTTGAAGCACTTTTAACATCATAACTACTCTACTGATTCTTTTAAAAAGTTTGACTCCCTTGTGAGTTGTTTCCGTGCAAGCGATAAAGTGAAAGAAATAACCCACGGGCCTGGGAACAAAAAATAAAAAACCACCCTTCCACCCGCCCACCGCCAAACTTGTTTATTTTTGATTTGATTGAAAGCGGGCTTTACGTGCCCCATTTATATCCTATATTTCTCGTGGGATTTGAGGTTAGCGGCAGACAAGCACTTCTGAAAGTTCTTACTATGTGTTGATGAAAGTAATGAGGTAAATCTTATTTTGAAGACCAGATATAGAAGGTTTTGTTTGTGAAAAAACATTCGTTCAAGTTTACATGCACGTTCAACTTTTTTGTGCATTGCCGGTGTATTATCTATTATATACCTATATATCAGATTATCAGAATCAATTAAATATCCTCCATCCACAATCCAATCCATTGACCATGAGCAACAATACCACCAAACAAAATAATCAAGGCAAGGTGCTGCCATCATCAGTTCACCCTATTTATTTTATACTGCCAACAGATCAGAAAAGTGGGTGAAAAATGCCATGTAATTGGTCTATCGAGTAGGATAACTTAACCAGCCTGACCTGACCTGTGCTGCTAGAAAAAAGGACCACTGGGCTGCAGCGAGCCAGCCAGAGCGACAATGAACTTTCTATTATATTTCTAATTGGTTGGAGTTGCAGGAGGCTCTGAGGCCCCCATTTTCCCAACTATAGACGCTTTCAATGACCGCCCTGTCAGCACCTTGAACTGACCAACCAATTCCCCTTACATGGCATGGTAAGGGTTGACCCAGGCGAAGACGCAATCAAGCAAAAGGCAGGCAAGCAAGCAAGAGGCAAGCCAAGGCAGCCATCTTTAGTTCACTTCGTCGCAAAGTGAACTACTGCGAGTGGGAATCATACCTCAGTCGCCTATGCAGCAACCAAGGTTAATGACCACAATACCCCAGCGCCTTTTCTCAAGAAGCAAACTAGCTTGCACCATGGCAGGATAAACAACCAACTATACCCAGGCCAGGTAAAGACAACCAACCACCACAACACCGTCCGCCATCTTGATTAGCTTACCTTTCGGCTTAGACTTCATGTAAACAATTGCACGAAATTTACTTTCGCTTTACCTTTGGGCTTAGCCGTGGGCTTAATGGAAATGCGAGTTGAAAAATAGTTCGAAATTTAGTTATTGCGTATTTTCCAAGGAAGATCACTAGACCGTATTTTCCAAGGAAAATCACTGGTCCGTATTTTCTGAGGAAAATAGTTGTTGCGTATTTTCATAGGAAAATTAGTTGTTGCGTATTTTCCAAGGAAAATTAGTTGTTGCGTATTTTCCAAGGAAAATCACTGGTCCGTATTTTCTGAGGAAAATTAGTTGTTGCGTATTTTCCAAGGAAAATCCTTTGTTCCGTTCTTTCCCAGGAAAATCAATTTTCACGTATTCTCCAAGGAAAATCACAGCACTTTATTGATTTTCTTTTGAAAGAAAAGGTATTTCCCTTGCAAAAAATACAAAATAACTGAAATTCCTTGAGCAATCATTAGTTGAATTTTTCTTTTTGAAAAAGAAGATTATTATTCCCTTGAGAAACCACAGAAAATCAATTTCCTATGCGAAAATTCATAGCCTGTCTTATTTAATTGGAAATACAGATTTTATTTATTTTTCTCTTGGAAAACTGCTCAGAATGATGATTTCACAAACTGGGGGGAGGAGTCTTCAAAAGTCATGCATCCGACATCATCTAGTCCAACAGCTAAAAAGTCCGATAAGGCAATCGAAGGTTGCTCCAGTTTTTCCGAACCGATTTTGTCCGGCAAAAAGTGTCAAAAGAATATTTGTTTCAGAAAAAACGTTATTAGCCTGTCTGACTAGCCAACCAATTTTTAACACTTCAAAGTAGGCGGAGGACCGTGTCCGTCTAGTACAGACTTTTAAACTAAATTTAGGGAAAAAATCTCTCAAAGGGTCCCAAAATCATCAAAATTTTGTCTCTCAAAGGGGCGATTTTCGATTTTTGCCTCGGACATACCTGTCACCTCGCAAACCTAGTACCCCCCCTCCCCGGAGCATCCGTACCCCATTTCGCCAATATCCCCCCATGTATATCTCGAGGAAAGTGTATTGGAACTTTGTATGATTCAAAGACAGATTTTGGATGAAAATTGTATCAAAAGTATCAAAAGATTAAAGGACAACAACAAGATCTGCTATTTAAAAAGATAAATTTCTCGTCCTCCGTGCTTGAAAAATCAATATTTTTGATTAGGTCTGAAATATTTTTGATCAGGTCTGAAATATTTTTGATCCCTGTGGATAGATTAGTTTAGAAAAGAAAAAAAAATACGTGTGGAGGAATCGAACCCTAAAGGACCACCTGACCTTGAATCTGATGCTCTACCGACTGAGCTAGTTATTCATGTTTCTTCAATGAGAGCAAATGGATTTATATTACCATAAAAAGTAATAAAAAATGACGTAATGTAATTGCGTAAAACATTTTCATTCGCGCATACAAACAATAGGCAGGATTTTCATTGTTATTTTGTCGATACTGGCGTAATCATTTGAGAGTATTCCGATCAGAATAACAACTAATACTGAAAGTATTCATTTACTCATATTGAGTTCTTTTTTACTCGTACATAATTATCAGAGAAGCAAAAATACAAAAGCCTTACGAGAGAGCGTCCCACTACCGTCCCACCTTAGCGTCCCACTACAGTCCCACCTGAGCGTCCCACTACCGTCCCACCTTAGCGTCCCACTACCGTCCCACCTTAGCGTCCCACTACCGTCCCACCTTAGCGTCCACTACCGTCCCACCTTACGTCCCACTACCGTCCCACCTTAGCGTCCCACTACAGTCCCACCTGAGCGTCCCACTACCGTCCCACCTTAGCGTCCCACTACCGTCCCACCTTAGCGTCCCACTACCGTCCCACCTTAGCGTCCCACTACCGTCCCACCTTAGCGTCCCACTACCGTCCCACCTTAGCGTCCCCCACTATACCGTCCCACCTTAGCGTCCCACTAACCGTCCCACTTAGCGTCCCACTACCGTCCCACCTTAGCGTCCCACTACCGTCCCACCTTAGCGTCCCACTACCGTCCCACCTTAGCGTCCCACTACCGTCCCACTAGCGTCCCCCACTACCGTCCCACCTTAGCGTCCCACTACCGTCCCACCTGAGCGTCCCACTCGAGCGTCCCACCTGAGCGTCCCACCGTCCCACGTCCCACTTCTCCAGTATGCCAAACCTTTCTGATCTGTTGCATTTTCTTAATTATTTATGCTGGCGGAAAACCCTTTGTTGTTATGATTCGAATGTTTTCTCTTTTGTTCGAATTCGAAAAGTAACTATCATGTCTGGGGAAATCCCTCTGATTGGAATGTTTACTAAAGAAACTTTTAGCCTCTACAAAGGAGAGTTTTAGAAAATATAAAATCGTTCTGTAAATTACACAATACTATTATGCATTATGCAATATGCATTATGTTTTATGCATTTTGTACCTGCCGTTTTTGAATTGCCCCTTAAAGAAGTCATTGCCAAAAAAATGACAAAACGGTCACAATGCAATTCCTTGACCTTTGCCTTTATGATTCCAATAAAAATTTGATTTGGCCTATCCCATTTGTGCTGGTTTCCTTGATTTTTAACAAACTTAGCTTTACTGTTCTTTTGTTGTACATTTTTTACATTTTGTGCTTAATCTGAGGTTTACATTCAGTGTAATTTTTAAAACACATGACTACAATATGCAACGTTCCTCACTTTGACATTTTCTTGTTATGAACCCTCATTACGCTCTTTTTTTATAAGAACCATGAAATTTGAGTTAAGCCTTGAGTTAATTTTTTCTATTGTCTAGAATAATAGACCTACAGTATTGTTTCAGTCTAAGCTTGATTGTTCTTATAAAAAAAGAGTGTATGCCCTTTTTTCTATTTTTTTAGCCTACACTTTTTTATAAGCGTATCGTAATGCCCGAAGTTTTTATCATCTTATCCTGGAGATGAGCTTACTTTTTTAAATACAGTAGTCTCCATAACTCGAACCTCTATTACTCGAACGTCTCCTTAACTCGAACAAATTCGTTGGGCAGCATGGAATTTATCTCCTAATAAACCAGGGGGAGGGTCAGTACTAAAATGTAAGACATACATGAGTACTAAAAGGATTTTTGCTAATTTTTGATATACCCCCACCTATTTTTCGAAAATGTTATTTTAGTACACATGTACTAAAATTATTTTGAGCAATCTAACATAGATACCACCCATTTTTTGCCCTTTTACGGCTTTAAATTTACCAAAATGGGGTCATTGTTACAAACCTAGTCGAATTTAGTGCATCAATCTGCAAAATAATATAATTTTATTACTAAACTGTGCTAAACTGTACATAAAAATATTTTTAAAAAATATTTTTAAAAATTAGAAAAATTCTGAAAGATTTCTGAAGATTTTTTTGAAAATTTTCCTGAAAAAAAAAATCAAATTTTAGAACAAAATACTAAGATTTTTCAAAAATTTCTTTAAGGTACCACCCTTTTTGGTATTTTAGTACACATGGTACTAAAATCATTTTCGGGCTTTTTTGCAGTACCACCATACGTCACTAAATATCATGATGTCTGAGATTTTAGTACCGACCCCCCTGAATAAACTCTTATAAAAAAACCTCCATATATCGAATGTTCCCCTTTTTTGGCTCCATAACTCAAATTTTGTTTTCTTTTCCTGAACTTGAAAAATATAAGCAATCTGATTGGCTAAGAGACAAACCATATTTCTTTTTTGAAAATTTTGATTTTTGGGCCTGGGGACAAGTTTTCATTTTTTTCAAAATCTTAAACTGCTACAATCAGACCTTTAAATAATAAATAATTCGAAAGTTACTGAAGTCGAGCCCAGTACGGTGCGCAAGCCTGGACGGCCTCAAGTTGAAACGTTTTTTTTTTCGATCAGGCAGTCCATCTGCAAGTGTAAGGGGAAATATTTAGTCGCATTTGTGCGAATCTTGTTATACTTTAAATAATTATGTGAGTCGAGTTTGAAAAATCAAGCCACCGATCGTTTAATGCGACAGATCCAGAAATGACCATTTTATTCAATATATGTGTAGAATCATGAAAAAAGTCCCAATCTTGTTCAAATTTACACATGAGCTGCATTTTAGTCTCCATTAACATGATTCCATAATCAGCTTATTTGAAATAATTCTGTGTCGAGTTTGACAAATCAGGCCACCAATAATTGTCAAACGAGACAGATCCAGAAATAACCATTTTCACGCGTAGCATCATGGAAAAAAGTTCCAATCTTGTTCCAATTTACACATGGGCTCCATTTTAGTGTCCATTACCAAATTCCAGAATCAATTTACTTGAAATAATTATGTGTTGAGTTTGAAAATCATACCACGTCCCACCACTGCTGACCACCGTTATCTTGTTAACAGCCTGGAACAGCGACATATCCAGAAGTGACTGTTTTCTTATGTAGCATCAAGAAAAAAGTTCCAATCTTATTCAATTTTACACATCAGCTGCATTTCAGTTTATTTATTTCTATATCAGAAGCCATTATTTCCTAAAAATTTATAAAGTCTTTTTGAAAACAAGAAACTAAAAATGAAAGTGATTTAAATTAAGGTAGAATTTTCACTCATAAAACTTTATGAAAACTTGAGCAAAGACTATAAGGTATGGCAGAATGTTGAAAAAAGGTTTATAAAGAAAAATAATTACAAAATTTCTTTGGTTTGAAAGTCTCTTGACCACTAAAGCAAAGAAAATGTTCAAGAAAGTATGAATCAACCTCCTCGCTTCGACTGCCATCTTGTTTTGTTTTGAAAATTGTTTTGAAGGAGCGCGGAATCAGAAAATATATCTTTTATTGCCAGTATCCGACTTTAGCAAGCTTTTCCCTCTCCAGACGGCTAAATTAAAAAGTGTGTTACTGGTTTTAAGCGCCGTTTCTACCAAAACGGACAGACAGATACACGGACGGAAAAGTGCTAATGAAAGGCCCTATTGCTGCTAGCGCTGGGCC
>NW_027104096.1:26027-43570 GCF_902728285.1 Clytia hemisphaerica | reverse complement strand
TCATTCCACATCCCCAGGCTAACTTTATATTTATATGATTTTGATGGCTCGAGTTTAACATTCGAAGTATCAGTCAAATAAATCTCTAAGGAAAGGAAAAGCCGTTTTCCTGAATTTTAGTAAGACTAGCACTTGTGTCACATGGAAATACTGCATTCAGTACATTTAAGTACTTTTTTTTTATTTGTAGAAACGATTGAAATCGAAACCCAAGAAATGCCACTTGCACGTCCAGCCACGACAAGTTCGATAAAAGTTAACAATGAAACGGACTTAGAAATTGAAGTAATACTGAAAGCATCACCACTATCGGAGCCGGAAGCAAGCAAAGTGACAATAAAAAGGAAACGCGTGGCAGCCGGGACCTCAATTCGAACGAAATGTCACGTAAAACCATCTCTTAACAAACGCGATGTCCATGCCTGGGCATACGATCGATATGGTGAGCGACTGAAGATAAACGGACAAGAAAAACTTAGATGACGAAGACATTGTCACAATGAAAGTTTCCAAGAGGAGGAATTGACATTGAATTTAGAGTAAAGAACAATGAACCATTCTTATTCAACTTATATTTTTTATTAACTTTGTTCTGTATCTATGCCTATCTGCCATCAGTATTTACCGTGAAAAGCACAGGTCAAAATCATATATTGACGCTGTGCCGACGAATAGAGATTATATTCATCGTGCAATCAACGAAGACAAAAGTAACCATGACGACCATCCAAGATCTTGGATGAGGTTCAAAGTTCATATTTTTATTCCCATCGTTGAAAATACAACAAAAAATATCATCAATGCTTTTTAAAAAGAGTCAGTGATAGAGAATCATAACATAAAGTATGTCTATTATTTCGATTCAATTAAAAGTGACATTTCCATAATTAATAGTTTAGTAATTACTGTTATACATTTGGGGATCATGTAAAAGATTTCTTTCGAAAGAAACTCACTTCGATTACACTTGGAGGTTTCTGGGGAATTCGTAAATAGTAAACTGTATACTGATACAGTCTGCTAGACATTAATAAGGTAATATTTACTTCTTTGATTCTTTCTACAGTGATAAGATTGACACATGCGCGATAAAATTTCTATTATTGGTCTTCAGAGGTTAATATATTTTTTGAAAACTTAACCTCTGATACTCAGGGTAATCAGTATTATGTTAAAAAGTATCTATCTAAGTTGTAAAGTTATCAAAAATGTGATTCCCGGTCACCCCCCCCTGGTGAATTCCCCCCCGTTGAATTCCCCCAGTAAATTCTCCCCTGGTGAATTCCCTTCGGAAAATTCCCACCCGGTGAACTAAAAAATCATGTAATTTGAAATAAGTGATTTTACTATTTATCTTATAAAAATCTGTGTAGACGACTATCATGTAAAAATCTTTCAGTTCTTTTCTCAGAATAAAAAAAATGGGCGTTGTGATTCTTAAAACTTGTAGACTATAATGTAAAAATCCTTGACCCTAAAATTGGAGGTTTGTTTCGATTGAAAGTTTTAAAGTGGTCTCTCTCTAAGGGTCGGAAAATTTAGAATTTTTAGGAAATTTTTTGATTTCCAGAGAAAAAATTGTAATGAAGTCTCTCTAAGGGTCAACTTTTCAGCAAAAATCAGTCTCTCTAAGGGTCGGTTTTCGGAGGTCCTGTCTGCACATAGCTCTCATTCGCTAACCCTAGTACCCCCCTGGGTTACAGTCCATGATTTCGAAATTTAAAACACATATGAAAATATATGGAGAGATTTCAACGGTTTTGGGGGATTTTTTAGAGATTCTTTGGATTTCTCAGGATTTTCTGAGACTTTTTAAAAAATTTTTCAGAGATTTTCTGAATTCTAAATCTCAGAAATCTTTGGGATTTTTTAAGAGGAAGTTTAGGGACAATTAGGGGATTTTCGGCATTTTCTTTTTGACAAACTAAAGATTTTATTTTCGTAGACATTTAGGGTTTTTTAACTTATTTCATTTTAAAAGAGGGTAGTGGGACGAACCTTCCGGCGCATCGGAATCGACAGCACCGGACATAGTGGATGTCTGATTTCCGGTGTTGGATAAGAATACTTTTACCACGGGACAATCCTAACACCGGACTCAAAGTCCGATGTGTTTGGTGCGGGAAAATTTTTTTCCGATGCATATGTCTGGTGCCTAGAACTCTCGGCATTCAACACCGGACTTACCACGTCCGGTGTAGCGAAAGGATACTTTTTGACACCGAACTGTCCTGTGTGCCGGCAGAGTCGTGTAGTGGGTGGTGTTATAATTGGGTTTTCAGCTTTTATTCTTCTTCTATAATTAATGCGGATTAATTATTTTGACAAAGTCGGACTAAATTATTTCCTCTGAAATTTAGCGCGGACGGTTTTCACCTATTTCTGATTTTCCTCTAATTTAATGGGGTAAAAGTCGATTTTTTCTCTAATCATAGTGCGGATTATAAAAGAAATGCTGTTAAAATTCTGTTTTAAGATCTCTTTTTCACAATATGAAGCTCCAATAATACTACAAATCATAAGGGTCATCTGTTCCTTGATTCTTCTTGACGGAAGGAATTGACTTTTGAGACAAGCACTGTTTGTAGAAAGCTCTACTCCTCAAAAGTTTAAGAAAAAAACAAAAACAAATTTGAATGTTTTATTATTTTTCCTCTTATTTAGTGCGGGTAGACTGAAATTTTCCTCTAAGTTTTAGTGCGATAGGAACGTAAACGGTTCAAAGTAATTTATTTCCTCCTACTATTAGTACGGTACCTCCAAAAAAATTATTATTTAATCAGCCGCAATTAATTGGAGCAATGACGGTATTTGCTAACTTAGCTTTTGAAAGAAAGAAGCAACAATTTTCTTCCCTGCAGGCACACGGTGCGCGCCTCAATACACGTATTTCCTATTAGCGGATTCATGTAAAAAAGTCACGAAAAACGTCGAGAAAGTCTACAAGCATATTTTTCAAAATGTCCAGAGTATGAGGTAATCTTTGCATGCCTCCGCCAATCAGAAGTTTGTTTACTCGACGTTTTTTCGTGACTTTTGCATGAACCTGCTAATAGGAAATAGGTGTATTATCCAAAAGTGTCAAAAATCCCGAAAATCTCAAAAAATTCCATGAGTCTTTCGAGCTCGTACACTTTTTTTTCCGAGTGATTTACCGGATGGTTTGGTTTACACAATTTCACCTGACCGCACAACGGAAATTTTTAGAAAAAGTCTTTGGCACCACGCCACCGCAGCTTCGAATTTTGGAGATTATCGGGTCCAACGATCAACATTTAAGGTTACAACAACAAAGAGAGTCGAGAGCCTGATTGCTGATGGCGGTACGTTCCGGGGGGTACTACCCTTGCCGACCGACGGGGGTGCTCTGCTGAGGTTCGAAAAATGGTCCCTACGTGGGACTTGTTTTTGCAAAAAAAGTAAGCCTGAATGGGACTAAAATTCCAAAATTTTCTCAAAATTCACTACTTTTTCCCCAAATCTTCCAGAAAAGGTACCCTACGAGGGACTGAGTTTTCTATTTTGGTGTTTTTGGAACCCTACCTGGGACTCGTAGAGGTTAAAATATCTACCCTGACCAGCGGCGCATCCCCGTAGCCCATTTTGCCTAGTACCCCCCCCCCCGGGTACATTATAGACATCTGCCAATCTCTCCGATGGGATCCGAGTCTCTTTAAAGGTCTATTTTCAAACTTTGGTTCGTATACAGTGGGTCCAGAAAAAAAGAAGTACGGAACAGAATTAAAGTAAAGAAAAAGCCTCTCATACCTTGTTAGATGATGCTATTGTCAGAGGCGGTAGGGTTTGGGATAAACTGTTAACACTTCTGCCCCGAAAATTTCAGAAATTTCCCTCTTCTAAATTATTCCCTTTACACAGTGACCTAAGTCAGACGATAGGATTGTCTAATACCACTAGCGTTATTTATTTGTCTGTTTGTCACTGGCGTAATACTGTGATGTTATTAAAGTCTAGGTAACTCTTGAGTAATGAGTCCGAAAGTTTGAGCCGTGAGTCGGAAATCTTGAGTAGAGAGTCGGATCCTTCAGTTTGGAAATGCCGGGACCGAAACTTTGTTTAGATGAGTGGTTTCTACTAACCTCATCGCATAATATTAAAAATACATAATGCATGCAAAATATATAACCCATAATGCATGCATAATAATATACAACGTGTAATAATGTTAATGTATAGAACACAATAAAACAGGTAAATATGTCCATAATGCAAAAACACATAAGGCATAACAGGCATAATGAACCAACATTCTTTTTTATAAGAACAAAAGGCTTTGAGGCAGTTGAGGCCTAAAATTCTTTAGAAATTACACAAAATTTGACTTTTGGTGACGATGGAGTTAGCGTTCGATATCTCCAGGGGCGTGAAGCGTTTTTAGTTTTTCCTCTTCCTGTTCAGTCCTTTACAAATGAGTCTTTTTACAAACAAACGGTTTCGTCGGTATTTGAGGTTGATATTACCAAGGACGAATCGAGGCACAAGGTCAAAATTTTCAGGAAAAGTAATTTGCCAGTAACACATTATTACCCCGAAAAGACCCAGGAAACAGGTCGAAATTTCTAGGAAATGTAATTTGAGTTCAAGAATTAACCTTGCAAAATCTCAGGAAACAGGTCGAAATTTCCAGGAAATGTAATTTGAGTTCAGGAATTCGCCTTGATAAAACCTAGAAACAGGTTGAAATTTCCAGGAAATGTGATTTTTGGATGGAGCTCATATTTTTCCAGGAAACAGATTATTATTTCTAGGAAGGCGATTTCTAAAGATTTGGGAAAACAGCTCAAATTTTAGAGCTCTAATGGGGTAGGGAAACAGATGTTAAAAAAAAGGTCCTCGGTGGCTGCTTTCAGATGTTGTAGGGAGTGATTTAATTTCTTCCGCACACTCGGGTATTTTTAAAGACTTTAAGTTTATATTTTCGGCTCAAATTAACTGGGGGAAGAGAGCTTTGCTTGAAATTCTTACCGTTTCCAGCTTCTCTAACAGCCTCGTACATTACAACCATTGTTCTGAAGATGGAATTCATGTCTTTGGAAGCCAAAATTTTAGTTATTTATTGATCTCTTCTAAAAGGGCGTCACCTATGAAATTAAAAGTTTATTTTAGGTTTGAAAACTGATATTTTGTTGTGTAGGATAGTATCATCTACTTTGTACGAGTTAAGGTTGCCAGAACAGGCTTTTGTAATCTGAGTTGTGTTTTTCTAGCTGTGGAGTTGTATCTACATAATCAGGTTGAAATAATTTTTCTGATATTAAAATGACCCTTCTGTTGACTTACCTCCTTGGCCATTATCCCTTGTACGGGTTGTAGAAGAGGCCATCGACAACATGTTTAAATGTTTAACCTCTTTTGGCACTTCCAAGGAGTTTGACGAAGTTAGTGTATATCTAGAGTTTCAAAAATAAACGGCATCAGAAAAAAATAACATCTTGCCTTACAAGCTCACTTCGGTAGCCATGGAATTAATTTCGATGTGTAACCAAACTGNGCGAAGCGAATTTATGAGCGAAGCAGTTTTTCTATATTGTGCACGTACCTTTAACTTCTATCCCAAGCGAAAATTTGCTATAAAATTTGCTATATAAATCACATCTTCAAACCGATGATTTTATCAAAATGACCTTGAATGGTTTGGCTTGAAGCCACGAAAACTTTCTCGGTTTGGTAGCTAGAACTGCGAAAAATGCCGTTTTAAAATGGTGTACCCTAGCAGTGAACAGCAACAAAATTACCGGAAGCCGAAACATGGACTTAGAATCTGAAATTGATCAAATTGCCGTGCGGGCGGCACGCATCTAAGCAATCTAAGGTACCTAAGACCCGTACCTGTCAATCATTTTTTAGACCTGTCAATCATTTTTATCTGCTTTTCTTTTCACTTGTGGTTTCGAAAAAAGTGTTTGTAAGATAATAAAAAAAGACGAAAGTCGATCTTTATGCATTTTTTCTAGTTCAAAGGATTTTCAAGAGAAGGGAAAGTCATAACTCTTGACTCTTGACTCTCCACCCACTAACAACCAACCTGATCCATTTTGAAATACTGTACTTGAGTCAAACTGCACTGAGGTTGACTCTATAAAATAGTAAAAACTGGTAAAAAACGACAAAAAAACAGCCTTTTGTCGAACAACCAGCAATAAACTTTGTTTGATATCTTTTGATTGAATGAATATTTTTGAAAAATTTTTTCACATTGATGATGATCTAAGATTGAAGAGTCACTCCTGTGAAAATGGTAATTATACCACATTTCTACAAAAAGTTGATTTTTTTCTTCTTCATTTTTCATTTTCATTTTCCTTTTTTTTCTCAATTTTTTTACTTGATAATATTCCACTCACGAATATCTTTTTAACGAGCACAAAATCGCAACTTGATTCGAATTCTATCAAAAGTTACAGCCATTTTGTTCTCCAGCTGCAAATTATTTCGAGACAGACTTTACTTAGCAGTACTTTCGCGCACATTTTGATTATTTCGATGCGCGCGCATAATTTATGGAAAAAGCTGACTCTGCAGAAAAAAGGAAAACAAATGAAAATGAAAACATAGATTCATTTCAAAACGAAATGGGCTGTTGGCTGGAAGTCTAAATACGTGTGGCTGATGTTTTATTTGGTTTTTAGTAGCTTTGAAAGTCTATATATTTATATTGTGGAGGAGTTTTATGTTAAGTTGATTATGTGTGTTTGCCTGGGTTTCCAAAGTTCAGAAACTCTGTCAACAAGGGTTCACACACAGACTGTTTATAACATTCTGTGTCAGACTAATCTACCTGCACCAAGCTCTATAATTTTAGAACTTTGTGAGGTGAGGTATTTTTTGTTTTTTCTAAAATTATGAGCTTGGATTCCCAGGCTAGAAAGCACCCAGAGCCTCTTGGGAACTTGTTTTTGGTCGATATTGAAGTATTTTACAAATATTGCAGAAGTCTACAAACCTTTTGTCCAGGCGTACCCAATCGATAACATCGATTGTCAATTTAATCAATGTCAATCGATAAAAGTCGTTCGTAATCGATGATCGATCGATTACTAATTTATCGATAGGAACGTAAAATTTTATTATCGATTGGGATCGATTTTCATCGATTAAATTCGATTATTATAGATATTAGCCATCGATTGAATTCGATTGTTATCGATTAAGATGGAATGCGATCGATTGTGTTAATTTTCTGTATGTATGATCGCTACTCTGTGTACCATAGTGTATCTCACGATAATATCGTAGCGTACTTTAAGGGAAGAAATTTTCGCGGGAAGAAATTTTCGCGGTCCACAGCTCAAAATTCTGAAGTTTCTCGGGAATTTAATTTCGCGGTGGAGAGAATTTTCTGTTCATAATATGGCCTACTTTGCCCTATGATACCAATTTTTGGGTGTTTTTTTTTTAAATCCTGAAATTTTCCGTCTTTCGCGGAATTTAATTTCGTGGATTTGGCCTTTGCCGAAAATGGCCTTCTTTCCTTTGAACTCGATACCGTGGCACGTAAAAACAATTTTATCGAGTTTCTTTTCTTTCTCTAGAGATAGAGTCGGGTGAATTGCCTTCGCACCAAATTTCTGAGCAATCCGAACAACAAAACCAACGGCGCAAACGGTACACGATAATTTCACCCAGCCCCAAACCATCATGCATAATGCCAAGCTTATCAAAATAAGAGGTCGTATTTGTTGACTTCCAGCGTTCTGCTCTAGAAGCGGCAGGTGTATACGATTTACCAAATCTTGAAATATGGTAATAATTCCCCTCAGGGGGAGGGGTCATGCAGTTAGTACCAGACACGTTGACGGTTAGTACCGTGGTGGGTCATTTTCATTTTAAGGATTTTGCAGTTAGTACCTACTGGGTATTAGTACCTACTGGGTACTAACTGCTGAAAGGGGGTGGTATCTCAGAACTTTTCAAAAAATCAATTATACTTTAGGGTACTAACTGCTGAAAGGGGGCGGTATCTCAGAATTTTTCAAAAAATCAATTTGTACTTAAGGATACTAAGAGCTTGAAAATGGGTTGCTGTCTACTGTCTGCCTTTTAAAAAAAGTCTCAGCTGAAATATTTTGACATTACTCACTCAAATGTTTTGACCTTACAATGTCTTCTAATTTTACAATGAACAATATATCAGACACTTTGCAGTGTCTTCTATTCACAGGATGAAAGACACACCTGACACACCACATTCGATTTCATTTGTTTTGATTCAGTTTGATTTTGTAGTGTCTTCTTTTTTTGATAACAAGAGATTTGACTGGATTTGATGCAAAAGTCAGACGGCTGGTTTGAACATATTTGAAGAGGTCTTATAAACTTTTAGTGAAGTTAGAGATGTTTAAAATCACAATGCTTTAAAGCCTTCTGCTTTGACGTGGCGTTTTTTTATAGAAAGTCCTGAAAAGGGTTTGTATAACTTCTACCTTTCTGAAATTTAGGCAATTCTTACAAACATTTTCTAATTAACTTAAATTGTATGTATATTAATGCTAATATAAGCAATTCTTCTTTTCCTCCATTCTTTCTCCTTTTCTTTTCATCAAACACACACAAGAGAATGACGTTCCATTTACGATAATTTTGAATGGTTTAAGGAAATCGAATGTTTTGAGCGTTTAATTCGAATGTTTTTGTTTTTTTTGTTGAGTGAGGAGAGACGAAGCACAAAACAAGAGTCTTCTTTTACTTGGAATTATTTTTAAATTTTTAAAGTCCTGTTAGTTTGAGCTTTAAACCATAGTAGTTATTAATATTATACCAAAGCACAAAAAAGGTTTTTTTATGACTGTTTATGAGCTTATTCTGGGTCATTTAGAGCCGAAAACAGGGGGAATCATTCTTTTCTATGTAAAACAAATAGTATAAGAGGCAGTCAGAGGTGCTTACTGCTTAATTAGGGGTGGTATTCAATTTTGGACCCCAAATGCAGTTAGTACTTTAGGGTACTAACTGCAGAAGGGTGGTGGGTGTATTTCAAAATTTGGATTTTGCAGTTAGTACACATAGTGTCTGGTACTAACTGCATGACCCCCCCTGTTCCCCTCCCAAAAAACCTGAAAAACAAAATAAAGCAAAACTATTAGGGTACACAAGATTAGATATCAACTTGAGGACGTCAGAATGATTTTTAGATGAACTATATTTATGAATAGAAATTACGAAATAGTGATCCGGTCGTCAGAATAGTTTTTCGGCCCGCAGAGAGTAGGCCGTCAGAATAGTCATCCGGCCGCCGGAATAGTTGTCCGACCGCCGAAATAAAACTAGCTCGAAAAAAACTAGCTCGGCCTTTATTTCCGCGGACCGTATAACTTTTCCAACGGCCAATTTTCCGTTGGCCGGATGACTATTCCAAAGGCTGGTGACTATTCCGACAGTAAATTTTCCGCCGGCCGGATATAAGATTTCCGCCGTCCGGACAGCCATTTCAGCATGAAAATTTTGCAATCATTTTAATTTCGCGGTTTTTTTGCCCAAAATTGCAATTCGCTTGGCGACCAGGGCTTGGGTAGAATCACACAAACAAATCACTGTATTAATCAGATTAATGCACAGGCGAATAGGAATGGCCAAATACCATGTACCGTGGTTTTTCTAATTTAACCCGTAGTATAATTTAAGGCGTACCCTTTTTTTGGCGAAAAATCGTAATTAATCTTACTCTAATTATTAACGAGTTTGGAAACTATTCTAGTCGCGAGTTAGGGAGTTGCTAGTTTCGAGTTGGGGAGTTGCTAGTTTCGAGTTGGGGAGTTAAAAAATTACCGGCTACCGAAAAAGAATAACATACATCAAAAGTACGATTTTGAAAGTAAATGTAATATGAGAGTAATATATAACACATATAATACGTATAATACATATACCACCTGTAATATGCTTATTTGCCTTAAACACGTGCGCTGAGAGCATGGAAAGCTATTTTCTACTGTCAATTCCAGTCAATTCATATCCATTTATATTTCCTGCATCACATTGAGTATAAATATAATTCTTGATCAAAGTGACTTTAGAACCATTGTATTTTATAATGTGATCAAAATTTTTATTAAAAAGTATCAATTCCAATTATAAAATGACAAAAGAAAGTGTCATTAATTTTTCATTATTTATCTCTAAGAATTTTTTGAGGCTAAGATGACTGTCAACTTATATCCTTTTATACAATAAGCATCACTTGCAGTATGATCAATATTTTTTTGGGAATTTGTTTGACAATCTGTATTTAAAGATTTTGTCAATATTTTTACAAGAACGTGTCATGTTGTCAGCATTATAACAATGACATAACAGTACTAAGTATTTTGGCTTTGCTAGCCATCACCTTACCATTTTCATGATCTTAAAGTCAATAATATGTTTGGTACTGGCTAATTAGAAATTTGTACTTTTGGGCTACATTAGTTTAAATTAGAAAATTTTCAGTCACCGTAAATTTTTACGAACTCCCCAACTCGAAACTAGCAACTCCCCAACTCCCCAACTCACCAACTAGAACATTACCTAGACTCATTATTAACCCGTAGCCAAAATTAGACAGGAAAGTTTTATTTTTGATAAACTTCTTTCTTTCAAAAACACAAATTAAAGGGATCTTCGTCATCCTCCTCTGGCTCCTCCAAATCAGCTAATGCTTGTTAATACATTATACAATCTATATGTAATATATATTACACAAGCCTTTAACGCGTACTTAAAACACTTGAATATCGTAATTAATTATTCTCTAGTTTTTCATGCGTAGCGTCGAAAATAATTATTTATTGCCACGCGTTGAATTAGAAAACCCACGGCAGGGTTCTGTTTTTAGCGAATATAAAGAAATCAATATTAATCGATAACAATCGAAAGCAATCAGCGATTAATCGATAGCAATCGATAACAATCGAATCCAATTGATAAGAACGTAAAGTCCTAGTATCGATTGGCTATCGATTGTTTATCGATTAGTTATTGATCACTATCGATTTCATCGATTGGGTACGCCTGGTTTTGTCCAGCATTGTATCGGAATTCCTATGGTCAGTTTTCAGAGAATGGCAGAAATCATCGAGATCTCGAGGGCAGAGATTGCTCACTTTTCAAGGGCAGGGGCAAAAATTTGATAATATCTACAGTTCAGGAGCAAAATCATTGAAAACTGGATATTTTTCTGGCTTTTTTTGTGGAGGGAAACGGATCTTAGGGAGTTAGTCACACTAGCGGGATTCTAAAGGGATTCATGAAAAAATAACCCCGCACTTTTTAATGAAATTAACATTTTCAAAAAATTTGAAAAATTGCCAAAAATTTGAGCCATAGATGAAAAATTTCGAGCCAAGCCAACCTTGAAAACTAATTTGAAGAACAACTTCCCAAGAAAAAGATCATCAGAGGAGGCAGAACCCACCTAGATCCGCACACGGCCGGATAGGCTATTTCCCCGGAAATTTTGCTGGACCTCAAACAATGACCCATTTACATGTGTGGAATTATTTTTACTTTAGCGTATAAACAAGGCCTTAAAAGTCATTTCGGGAATTGAATGAAAAAATTTGGTTGGTTGATATCACGTGCGTTTGCGTAGGGTAAAATGGCGAAATGCGAAAATCGATTTTGGCAAATTTTTTTTGAAAAATGACCCTACAAGATTTGACTATATCTTTTTATTCCATGAAGAGATCACTTTCAAATAAAAAATATATTGACAATGAATGGGTAATAGCTTTTACCAAAAAATAGCACTTTAGGATCAGAAACAGTCAAAAACCAGCTTTTTCCAATTTTCTTCGAGTTACAGGAATTAATTCCTTGTTTGTTTTGATCTGAAATTTTCAGTAGGGGTGGCCGCAGCCCTGTGAATCCAGGTCGGCATTCGGCAATGCCGACCTGAAAGCCGACGTAACTTGAGCTGAAGTCAGCTTTTATTTGCCGACCTAATTTACACTCTAGGTCGGCGTGCCGACAAAAGGAATGTTTTGGGTCGGCAAAGCCGACCTAAAGAGGAAAAATATTATTTGTTAGGTTGATCTAATTGTGTTATCATTTGATAACACATGATAATCGAGCCTCATTCCATTCTCTTTATAAAACATTAAACTTATTAAGGATAGTTAAACTAACTGTAGGAAATTTATTGTCTTTGCCGACCTAAACAAGCTACTTAGGACGGCTTTGCCGACCTAAAATGACCTCTAGGTCGGCAAAATTTTGCCGGCCTACGGCTGGTTTTGGTTCAGCACTTATGTGCCGATATGATTTTGTCTGAATTCACAGGGCCGGGTGGCCAACATGGTTCCCTTGCTCATATCAGGAGGGGGGGTAAGACGGGGGTAAGAGAATTAAAGTTTCTAAGTAAAATCTTAATTATCACCCAAAAAAGTGCCTTTTTTTGTCCATATCTTTTAAATAGATTGTCCCATTCTTATCACTCTTTCAGTAAACCTTCCTATACCTTTTGTCCTTCAGAAAAACCAAAAGTGTGACCCCCTCATAGCTTCAGCCCCCCTTACTTTTTTTTGGGGGGGGGGCTAAGAAATATTTTGGCCTTTAAAGAGCCTGGGGGCTAAAATTACCAAAATATTTGGGGGAACCTAGATTTTTTTTGGGGGGGGGGGGGCCTAGATGATCTGACTGAGATTCTGGGGGCTGTTCAGCTAATTTCAAAAGATCTCTTATCTTACTATTAAATCAAGTATAAAAAGCAAAAGATTTGTAAACATAAATATTAATACAAGTAAAATTGAGTTTTCATTTATCAGTACTGTACTCGCATATATTTTTTATTGACTTCTCTACGGGGGTGGGAGAACAATGTTTTTGTTTTTCCCAAAGTGTTAGGGGACCTAGCACAAGGCAATTTTTTGGGGGGAGCTAAATTGTTGGGGGGACCTTACTTTGTTGGGGGGAGCTAGAAATCTGGCTGAAGCTATGCCCCTGTATTTCTATTTTAATTTGCGCGTTTTTTTTGATAGAGATGTCACATGACTCATCAAATCCTGCAGTTTTATTGGACTGGAGAAAGCGAAAGTGAAATTGCTTGATCTGATTGGATGAAAAATGATCGCGGGAGCTGGAATCGAATGGAATTCTCTAGAATTCTCATTCTAAAACAAGATGGCGAAGAGAAAAGCACGTCTTTTGCTTTGGACGAAAGGTTGTAAATTCTGGTTGATTTTAAGGTTTTATCTTACGTTATCTCATCTATATATTAATAGCCGTAGTCTGTATGTCATTTTGTTTGTTGGACCTACCCCGGTGGAGGTCCTATAAATTAACCTTTGTCTNTCTCATTTACTTTTTAAATAGTAGAGGCTTCTTCAATGTTTAGGGAAGGTAAGTCTATAAAAGTTATTTGTTTTTCGGTGGAAAAAAGTGTTAAAAAAGCATTTTTTGTGCTCAAAGTTTATTTTTCTTTGCAAATTTTTGTCTTCAATCTTAAATAGATGAAAGAGTATTTGACTGATGGTTATGATTTTTTAACAGAACATAAAACTAATCAGGCGGGTGAGAAATGGCTCAAAATGGGGTGCCGTTTTTACAACGAGCACCTTGTTTAAACTTTCAAAGCGGTATGGCAAATGTCCACAGATGTTATATTACGCATCGTACCTTTAGAGAAAAGCGTGTCAATAGCGAAATCCACATCTGGAGTAGGTAAATGTAAATGGTGCCTTAATAAAATCCAACATTTTTATTAAAATCAGCTGTATGTCAGTGAAGTCAAGTTTGAAGATATTCTATATTAGAAAAATGGTTAAAAGCTGTCAAAAGGCAATTTACCTTACCTCCTGAGTTCGTCTTTGTTATGCTAAATTATAACAAACCTTTGTCATGCTGTCTAATTACAAAAACCTCCAATCACTACTTCTTCGCCATCTTGTTTCACTTTAAATGCTGTGTTTTAAAATTCCTTATCTACATTATATGTATGGAAAAGGTTTTCTCCAGGTTTTTTCAATCCCGGGATTAAAACTACGAGGGCGGTTCCGCCCGCTTATTTTCCTTTCGACGTTGAGCCCCGGGGATACTTAACAATAAAAGAGATTTTAAGATTAATGTTGAAATGCATATTTTTCGATAAATTTAGGCAATACTCAACAAAAAATAAGTTGGTTTTAATCAAATCTTTGACAAATTGGCGTTTCTTTCTGTTCTAATATATGCAAATCACATTGAAAAAAGAATATATTTCCGTATTTACTTTCACTTTTGCTTTCGTTTTACGTGAATCTTATTGGATGAATACCACTCGCTAACAAATTCTGATCGGCTGTAAGTCTTTAGCTTCAGGGTTCTGATTGGATTATTTCCCGCGCCACGGTTGAATTTTGATTGGTTGAAGTTTCTAAGCGTGAATTCTGATTGGATGAATACCTGAAAAGTAAACAATAGTATGTTAGTATTTTGCTTATCAAAACCTAAAGATTTCCAGGGGGTTTTATTTACTTTGTATGACAATAATTAAGCCTACAAAACAGTCCCATGTTTTGTCAGATAGTCCCAAGTTAGAGCAGTTGACGGTAGTTCTAGTACTATTAATTAATCACATAATACACTAACATACATTATCATGATATTGAAAATAAAAGTAATTAAAAATACCTAATAAAATAAAAACAACTAAAGCTAAAATGGGCTGCAATAAGAAGTAGTTAATGCAGAGCTAAGAGTAACGAGATATGACTGGAGCTGAAAGACCACCACAAGGATATAGTAATAGTGTATAGTAAAGTGAGAGGTTAGGTGATAATGTAGACCTGAAAGACTTGAAAGGTTTGATAAAACATTGAAATAAACAATAAAATTTTTAGATAATATACAAATATGATTACTTAAAATTAAATATTATAATTCAGGGGGGTCAGGGTCCAAGATACCAACCCAGGGCCAAAAAACCTGACTTTTCGAGATTTGAAAGTAGTAGATACCACAACCCTTAAAATGGTATCAATACCAACTTAAAAACTCCAATTTTCTAAAAAAGGGGGACCCACCCCCCTAAATTGGTATCGGTACGAACTTGAAAATCCCGATTTTTCTGAAAAAGGGGGACCCACCCCCCCTAAATTGGCAATCAGTAAAAATGCAAGAAGTTATATGCATAGGACACACACTGCATACAAGGAACGCTAAACAAAATCTGTGGATGTTTTTATTCAAAGAACATTCCTCTTATTAATCACTTATATTATGTACCACACTTTAGACTACTGAAAATGAAAACAAGTTTTTTTCATTCTAACACTACGTAAATTAAGTTTCTTAAACTAAATTGGCAAAATGTATCAAATTCATAAAACTAATTGATAAACTAGACTAGATTAAAAACTCATTGTATTAGGCATGCCTAAAGTCTTTGTAACATAGCCTATATGATGAACGTTATGTACAGGAAAATTTTACCACAACTAAAAAAGTTTCAGTTTGTTTAACTCTATTTTTGAATGAATTTTGGTTGATTGAAAGGATTGAGAGCAGCAAAAGTAAATAAAAATTTAATTTCAATTATAGAATGAAGAATGCTTTTATATGGAATCAGGGTAGTAGTGTAAACGATTCAAATAAGTTTTTATACTTACATTATACAACATTTTAATTGTCAGATACTAATTTCAAATTCAGCAAAAATTAGAAAAAGGGGGACCCCCCCCCTCATTTTGGTATCGATACCAACTTAAAGATTCCCTAATTTTCAAAAAAGGGGGACCCACCCCCTCATTTTGGTATCAATACCAACTTGACTTTTTGAAATTTGAAAAAAGAAATTGACACCACCCCCCCCTCCCCGGCCCTGGGTTTGGTATCTGGATCCTGATCCCCCCTGTATAATTCAGTATTTTAAATATAAGTTAAAAAGAAAATAGTGAATAAATAGATTTTGCCTTGATTGTACAACCTGAGCTGAATGGAAAATAGAATTATTAAGAGTTTGTGAGGATGATGGTTTGATTGAGACTAGAGACTAAGGAGGCACAGCAGGAATATAGAGCTAATAAAAGCTAGAATTCAGGAGGAGCTATGAACAAGTGAAGGCAAAATGTAAACAATTAAATTGCTATATACAAATTAAGGTTCTCATTAACGCTTTTACAAAAAGAATCATAATTTAACTCAGATTCACATCAATGGTTGAGGGGAAGTGACTGAATGTGTATGGAACCCTCACTCAGCCTCCAACATCTATAAGTAAGAAATGGTCCAGAGGAAAGCTGCACGCTTCATCTCGAATGGCTGGCGACAAATGAGTAGCCCCACATTAATGCTTCGGAATCTTGAACTTAAAACCCTTCTAACCAGGAGGACAGCAAATAAAGTTAAATTTATGCATAAAATTCTTTGTGACAAACTTGAATCTTTATCCCCTCTAGCACCCTGTGCACGCAACAGAATCGCAGTTCTATGTTTGGTACAAGTGAAAAGTTATTTGTTAGAACTACCTTATTACACAAATATTACTAGTCATTTTTATTAACACGAATTGAAAAATTTTGTGTTAATAAAAACCCCCTTAATTAAAACTAGCCATGGCGTCCTTGAATAAGCAAATTAAATTTGTGTTAATTTTAAATTGCGTGTTGATTTCAAGGCTGTTGAATACTTTCCTAGTAATATTCATGTAATAATGTATGTCTAGAATATTGTTGACCAGTCGATATCACGCAAATTCCAGTCATCACCTATCCAGAATGTGCTGGTTTTGAATTTTGAGATAATCGATTTAATGTCCTTTGTTAAAAGGACAGGAAATGGTAAACGTTATGCTGAAACTATGATAACCGTTTTTTTTGTGAGTTTCAATTTTGATGGCTTTATACTCAAAATGAAACATATAAATACTTAATAGGATGTCCTGCGAGAAGACAGTTAGTCAACTAGAAACTCAAGCTTTCAGAAAAAACAATATCAGTTATACCTGAATCAAGTTCAAGATTTCAAGACTATTGAAATTAAAACTTGAAAGCTTGAAATAAAACAAAATGACTGATTGCTAAAACGTGCAGCAGCCAAAATCAACCAAATTTTGTCATTCAATTCCTGAGACAGTGCTTCGATTTGCTAGGCCTTGATTATACCCTAGTATGCCGATCTAGGTAGGTGTCTTCTCCCCTGTAGATCTTTTTCTTGCGAAGATGTTCTTCAAATTAGTTTTCAAGGCTGGCTCGGTTCAAATTTTATCATCCATGGCTCAAAATTTAGCTTATTTCTCACATGTTAATTTTATTAAAAAGCGCTTGCCTATTTTTTCATCAATTCTATTAGAAGTTGTGTGGAGCATTTTTTTGCTTGCGTGTCAAGAAAATGATATAGCGCTTCCACAGCATTAATTATTGATACAGGTTTCAGCAGGGTGCTAGTGTGACTAACTGGAAGATATACAACCTTATCGCATGCTGATTTGGGAAAATGGAATACTTTTTTTAGCTAAAGGTGGTGGTCTATTGCATAACTTATTACTCCATACTTCACTTCAGTAAATGCAAGTAAAACCAGCAGGAAATCAGATACTTCCTATAAATAAGTCTTGTTCAAATTGGCACACT
>NW_027104096.1:21152-25561 GCF_902728285.1 Clytia hemisphaerica | reverse complement strand
ACCTAACTCGAGATCTTGAGATGTGTGCAAAAGTGCAAAAAGTCGAAAAATAGCTGTTTCTGGCTGAAAAACACTATTTTTAGGGTCGATATCTTGAGATGGTCCCAGGCAAAAATCATAAGGTCAAAATTTAATGAAAATTTTAGCTTGAGAAAGAGAGACATGTTGTACATCATATTTGTCCGAAAACTTTCCAAAAATGTATAACAAGTGCTTTAACTAAAAAATCGAGCAACCTCAAAAAAAATCGAACAAATCCCCCCTCCTCCTACTATAACTATTACGACTCCATCGAGGAACCGAGGTACTTCCCGCTAAATGGAAGTGTCCGTCTTGTAGAAACTTTTGATTCTTAAATCCAATATTTGAAGCATCCGTCTATTAGCTGTATTTAGGTTTTATGAATAAGACACGAGTCTTATTGTAAATTTGAAATATAGAGAGATATCATCGGTACTTCGAATTTAATACAAAAATAACTTTGGGCGAGGTGTTGAAGATCTTCTCCAATAATCGGAGTGACCGTTTTTGCGGAGGGGATTTAACTAGAAACCCAGCTGGCACACAACATTGTTTCAACTTTCATGTAACATATTATGGACATTGTGATCATCAAAAAGACGTTGAAACAACATTGTGTGCTACCTGGGAAACGGCAATGAAAAATTATTGCTGTTCACTAACCTATTTAAGCGTGCGCATCAAATGTAAGTTTTACTGAGGTTATAAATCAAAGGAGTTAGGGGTGTTTTTTTTTCAGGCTTCCTAAATTGCATCGTAAGGATGTATGAGAAAAACGAGGCTAAGATTTCGAACTATCTGACCATTTATTGACTTAAAGTGGATAAAAATGTTAAAGAAAATGCACCTCTTCGCGTTATTTTACACAGATTTGGCTAAATTTTTTCTATATTGTATAGGTCAAATTTTAAGACCCCTAATATGGTAGTTTTCAGATCGAGCGGAAACCCGCCCCGGAACAAAGCACTACTGTACACCTCAGCCCTCGTCTTTACACGAAGATCTACTTCCCCTTAGGAAGCTTTTGTGTGCAAGTAGTAGCGAATTATTTGACGAGTTTTTTTTAACTTTGATTTTGAATAGGTCATGTCATAAGGAGGCAGAGAAGATACGGCTCTTAGGGCAGACCAAAAGTGGTCATTAAAACGAATCGCCGCTAAATTTCATACTGGTTCATGTTTTAAGGGCTCTGACATAGTGAATTCTTATATTTGCCACTTACAAAATATCAATTTCTGCCTGATGTAGCGGAAAAAGTTTGACATGCTATACATTTTGTTAGGCCAACTATCCGTGAGTCTGAAAATTTAAAAATCGCAATGAAAAGATTTGATGAAGAAGAAAAAAATACTTTTTGCGAAGAAGAGTATTTCAACTTTGAAGAGCTTAGTTCGGCGAAGAAAAAACATTTTGAATAGTTTTGCGGTAGATGGGGTATCTTTTATCGAACTAAAATTAATTTTCGGAAAATTTTTTAGCTTATTTGCTTCAAAATCTTGAAAATAGTGCTTTTTGACCAATTTTACATCCAAACATCGAACAAAAGGTTAATTAGCCATTAACAACTTAGCACTTTTTATAAAAGAAGGTGATGCAACATATTTTAACGTCTTTTTAAAGTTCATAACGTCATTTTTGCAATTAAATTCTTAATTACTCTTAAAGGATTTGATTAAAAAGCAGTTCTTTGTTAAAAGTGTAAAGAATCTAAAACATAACTTTATGTTCAGCATGAACATTAAACGACTGGACATCTATCTTTTATTTCTCTTTGAAGCGAGCTCGTTGCCGCCTGTTTTTTCAAATTGGCATGGAAAATCCGACAATATCCGTATAATTTATTTCTTTGAATTATTTAGGAAAATAATTGAAGAGCTTGAACATTACTCCTAATCACAAAAAAATTATTTTTGAATTTTTTCAAGTTTGAATTTATTTTATCAACTTTTTCAACTCTGAAATGCAGAATTTCAACTGCGTGTATACTTTTGAACCCTTTGTCACTAATAATTTTTTTATGACTTGAAAAAAATAGCTTGCAAAGAAGAGAGCCTGTGTAATAAGAATATCGAAATTAGAATGTGACATTCTCTAAAGTATAGACACTTTTAAGTCAAAATTTGAAATAGTAGTCGGAGTTTTGCAAGCTGACGAGATTTGCTCTGTTATCTTTGTTATGATATAGATAAAGACTTGAGAGGAGTAGAACAACAGAGACTTTTGTCGAAGTTTTGACGTTGTTAACAAGGTATTCCCACGTGGTATATCATCAAAATCTATTGTTCATTTTGCTTTTAACGAGGCGGCAACGAAGCTAGCGTGCTATCTTCAAAAAGACAAAGGGGGATGTCCAGTCGTTTATATGTTCATGTGTTCAGATATAAAATCAATTTCCGACTATGGTCAGGGCCTTAACCCTTTAAGCGAGTCGGCATATCCGAATGAGCATTTTCGATTTCTTTGCCGATGTCGGGATTTTCCGAAATGGGCATTTCATTCTTTGCCGCAAAATTTAACACTTCTACAAAGATTTTGTATTAGATGGTTTGAAATGAAAAAATATAGATAAAAGCTTTTCTATGTTGAAAATAAATATTCAACAATGTTCAACTCAAAATTATAGTCCTCTTGGTGTACTTCATATATTATTCAGAAAAACCCCTTTTGCCCATGTCGGCATATGCCGACATCTGGCAAATAGGTCGAACCTTCTTTTTTTTCCGTTAGGTCGAACCTTTTTTTTTCCTGTGGCAATAGGTCGAACCTTAAAAAATACGAACGTAAGTTAAAACGGTTAAAGGTATCCTTATCAGCGGTACAACGCGTATACGTTTTTTTGTGCGCAATTTTCAGCTAAAATCAAATTCTTATAAACTGGCTCTAATATAAAAAACTCTCTCATCTTTCCTTAGTTTCCCCGGAAATTTTTTCAATATCTAAAAGATTTGCTAAAAAAAGGTCAGATTTTACTCATGCATTATCAGTATTTAAACACCTAAAATAAAAAGTATGCTTTCATAGTGTGTCCCAAAAAGCGGACAAATTTTATATAAAATAATTTTTCAAAACTCTGAAACTGAATCGGGCTAAAATAGTTTAAATGAAAATATAAAGATTCCTCTGTTCAATCAAAAAATTTAATTCTCAGATGATTGAAAGGCTTTAGAAATTAAAATATTTAGTATAAAATTACGATGGCCCGGAGAAGGGGTTGGTGTAATTTAAGATGAGATCTAACGATTACGATTCACGATGCGCGATCCATGCATAAAGTATGCTGATTATTCCTAATAATTATCATAAACTTAATTATATTGCATAATTCTAAAACAATGGCATAATCTTTTCTCGCTTTTTTTACAGGGGAAATTCAAGTAAATTTATGCAACAAAAACGAAATAAGTAAGCAATGAAAGTACGAATAATTACGACCGTAAAATTATGAAAAAACTTACATAATGTTGATAATGAAAACTACCTTGTGAAAATCTTACAATAGACAGAGAGTGAAGTCAACAATGCCACAAGAAATATTTTTGCTCTCAGTGTTAAAAATCATAATCGAATATAGGAATTTCTTTCTTAAAGCAAATAAAAGAATATATTGGCGAATAAAATTTGCGGACCGTAATGTACGAAGCAAAAAAGGGTGCTCTATTATGAGAAAGAATTTTCTTGGTAAACAATTCCCCTCTATTGATTCAAGTTATGAAAAAGAGAGAGAGGGAGTACAGAAGGTGAAGACACGTGGCTTGACTTATTCTTTTAATCAGACTGGAAAAATGAAAAGAGAAGAGATATGGTATAATCAAGAAAACCACTGAAAGCTCTTTAAATATAATTGTATAATTTTTACATAAATGATTTTTAAAAAATAATGAGTTTCAGCGAATGAAAGTTTAAACGCCTACATTTATCATGATTAGCATAATTATGCATGACTTAACAATTTTATCACGGATCGCGAATCGTGCATCGAATCGTTAGATCGTGCATCTTAAATTACACCAACCCCCGGAGAAGTCACAAATGTTTCATAACTAAGAGGATTTTAGTTTATTCAAAGATTTATTATACACTGGATAAACGACTCATAAAACGATGGAGCGATCATTGTATTTCCTTTGTTTCAGAAAACAATGATGTTCTAGCTTTGTCCGCAAGGACAAACTGTCATGGCGGTCGAAGATGTCTGATTTTTAAAAAATGTTTCAGTCTTTTTTGAAAGTTCTAGCTCTTTCTTTTTGTACATTCAGAAAAAAAGTTTGAAGGTAAGGCTAGCATTCCAAGCCGGATACATTTGTGAATCTAATGTGAGAAAACTCATTAGACGAAATTTCAGACAAAATGCTTATAGGACACAAAATTTTCATTGGAAATATCTTTCC
>NW_027104096.1:0-16659 GCF_902728285.1 Clytia hemisphaerica | reverse complement strand
AAATATAGATGTGTTGGAACCGAAAAATAGTCCAAAACCTTATTCACTGGCAAGGTGGGGGTAAGTGCCCCATATTGCCTGGACTATATGCACTTCTCAATCTCAGAGATTGATTTATGTGAGAAATAAATTACTGTATCGTCCGCATATATTAATAATTGGTAGTTCAATGATTGTAATGGAAGATCATTAATCAGAATAACAAAGGGTAACGGACCCAAGATAGATCCTTGGGGTACACCGTGGGTAACAAATTCAGATTTCGATGTCACTCCATCAATTGAAACAACTTGGCTACGATGAAATAAATAGCTTGCAAACCAATTTACCAGTAATACCGTAGTATGGGAGTTTACTGAGAAGACAGCTGTGATTAACGGTATCAAAAGCCTTGTGTAAGTCCATGAAAAGGGCTCCAGTGACTTTCGATTTGTCCATGTTTTCCTTGATGTGATCGGTAAACGTGTAGATCGTTTACAGCGAAATCCAAATTGATTCTCGTTTAAGAAGTTGTTCGTTTCAAGGAAGTTTGTTATATCGATAAAAACTTCTGTCAAAAGTTTGATAATATGATGAACAGTATTTCTAGAGAGAAAAAAGAAACAATTATGTTAGGTGACTTTAATTGCAACTATAAAGTCCCTGGAGATCATGTTGACTTGAAAGCTCTCATCAAAACATGCAGTCAATTAATAAAAGAATATACACGAACAACAAAAGACATTCGAACATGCATTGATCTTTCTTTCACTACAAATAAAACAAATGTTGCTTTTGAACTACAAAAATTCGCTCAGTGATCACAATTTAATTGATATAATCCGAAAAATGAACTGTAAACGGTATCTTTCACAAACCATCAAAGCTCGCGATTACTCAAAGTACAATAAGGAGGACCTGAAAAACGAAATTCGCAATTTACCTTGGGAGAACTGCTTAATAACGACCGATTTTAACCA
This sequence comes from Clytia hemisphaerica, assembly GCF_902728285.1. Taxonomy (NCBI): domain Eukaryota; kingdom Metazoa; phylum Cnidaria; class Hydrozoa; order Leptothecata; family Clytiidae; genus Clytia; species Clytia hemisphaerica. The sequence continues at coordinate 15,700 of NW_027104096.1, read as the reverse complement.
AGGTTGGAATCTGTTTAAACACTATATCTCATCAACTCTTAACAAAAACTGTCCAATTAAAGAGAAACGTACTCGTGGAAAACCTAACCCATGGCTTACCCAAGAAATCCGTCAACTTCAGGATGCTCGTAATTACCATCAAAAACAACACGAACGCTCCATTGGGATCGATATAAAAACCTTCGTAATACCGGAAATAACAAAGTCCGCTCTGCAAAAGCTAACCATATCAGATCTGTCTTTAGAGAAACTCGCAACCAACCTAAAGATTTTTGGACCCAAATCAAAAAATGCTACCCTACCAAAGATAATGGAAGTATACAAAAATCTTTTAAGATCGATGGCAAGCTTACGTCTGACACAAATTCGATAGCGAATACATTTTTTTCTTTCTTTGCTAAAGTTGGATCTAGTCTCATGACATCTCCAATAATAAACTGTACTTGGAAAGTGTTTAACCAACGTAAATACCTGCAAGGATACTCAGAGACATTGCACATGAAATAGTGGCACCCCTCACATTCCTGGTTAACTGAAGCCTCCTAACGGGAATTTTTCCAACCACCGAGAAAATTGCAAAAATTAATCTTGTATACAAAAGTGGGGAACACTCTGACGTAGATAACTATCGACCGATTTCCGTGTTGAACATTCTTTCAAAAGTTGTCGAGCGTATTGCGTATAACCAACTAACAAACTTCCTTGAAACGAACAACTTCTTAAACGAGAATCAATTTGGATTTCGCTGTAAACGATCTACACGTTTACCGATCACATCAAGGAAAACATGGACAAATCGAAAGTCACTGGAGCCCTTTTCATGGACTTACACAAGGCTTTTGATACCGTTAATCACAGCTGTCTTCTCAGTAAACTCCCATACTACGGTATTACTGGTAAATTGGTTTGCAAGCTATTTATTTCATCGTAGCCAAGTTGTTTCAATTGATGGAGTGACATCGAAATCTGAATTTGTTACCCACGGTGTACCCCAAGGATCTATCTTGGGTCCGTTACTCTTTGTTATTCTGATTAATGATCTTCCATTACAATCATTGAACTACCAATTATTAATATATGCGGACGATACAGTAATTTATTTCTCACATAAATCAATCTCTGAGATTGAGAAGTGCATATAGTCCAGGCAATATGGGGCACTTACCCCCACCTTGCCAGTGAATAAGGTTTTGGACTATTTTTGGGTTCCAACACATTTATATTTTGAGAATCACGATGGTTTTCAGGATAACTACCTATCACCAATGTTGGGTGGGGCCCTAAGTGAGGGGTGGTAGAGAAAATGGGGAGCAACTTATTTGCCTGGGATAGGTCACTTATTTTCCTTATATCTCAAAAAGTTGAAACGATACAGCTCTAAAAATTTATACAAAAGCTGTAAACATACTAAATAACATTTCTACGAAATTTTGGGTCATTTCAATAAAAAATTGTGTGTTTTACAGACCAGAATATTCAAATTTGTAAAAAAAAAATCCGAGAATTTTTTTTTTGACAGTCACATGAACATCGATGGGGTGGCCAAAAATGTTTTCTACCTACGCCTTTACATATAACGTCTTAGAAACTTTTTTTGCTCCAACATACCAACTTGGAATTTTACAGACCTAAGAATTCAGACCAGAATCTCTGAAAAATTCATTCTGGCAGTTCTACAATATGGGTAGCAGCTCTACTCTGCTAAATAACTTCTAAAGTTGATGTGATTTGGTGTTTGCTTTCGGAATAGAGATGGGAAGGAGTTTGAAAAACATTCTTAAAAAATGATCTGAAAAGATCTGTTCATTAAATCGTGTATTTTACAGACTGAAAGGTAGTTTTGACTAAAATGGATATTTTTTACGCTATGCTCCTGAGTTTTTGTCCAATTTGCTTCCAGTTTAGTATGCACATAGTAAAAGAGCAGCATCTATCAAAATACTGTATTTTACAGACCAGAATAATACAGACCAGAATAATAAATATTGAATGCTTGAAAATTAGAAATAAAATGAATTGTGAATTGCGTTCGAAAGCATAATAAAAGTCACAAGTGAGAGTGAAAAAAGTCTAATGTATAGTTCTTCGTTGACTGTCTTCCAATTTGCGGTACGTGACATTGCAGGCAAGGTACATTGGGCAGATAGTGTTTGCCGACGTGATCTGTTGTATAGGTAGACGTTCTCGAAGCGATGTTTCCTTGCAAGATTGGCGAGAATTTTAAAGTACGAGAAAAGTTCAAAATGTTTATTTGGGTGGAAGTGCAGCAGGGCTTGTTGATAAACGTTCCAAGCGCAAATCCAAGAGGGATAATCCCGTGTTTTTGCTTTGGTTTGATTGGCGGGTTTGAGGAGGAGGTTGTTATTTGAGTCGAGTTGAAAGCCGAGTAGTTCAGGGTTGCTGTTGATGGATGGAGGTGGAGGAAGTATCTCATCAAAGTCGACGTATTCGTTCCTCTTTACTTTAGCTAGAATTGTTGCTTCGATTCCTGGTAGGGTGTAGGGGTTATTATATTAGTACTGCTCATGAACATACATGTAGAGTTTATGTTTTGAGATGTTGGTGGTGTAAACCCAAAGATGGTTTGTTGTTGTGTTTCTTCATTAAGGTCATCACTAAATTCGTCAATATTAACAATTTCTGTTTGCTGTTGTGGCTGCTCTGTTTGAATTTGCTGAGCAATGGTTGAGTTTGGACTTTGGATTTGTTTTGATTTTGTTGATTGTTGATTTCGTGTTCTAGGGACACGAAATTGTTGTTGCACGAAATCTAATGCTTGACTTTGTTGTTGTTCTGATACAGAGATGTTTAGAAAAGACATGAAAAAGAAAACTTCCTGAGGATATCCAAGCCTATCATAAACAGAGGAATTTGGTAGTAAAATTGAATAAAAAACAAACAAAAATCTTATTTCGAGAGTATACTACCAAAGAAAAATCCCTCTGGAATATGTGCAAGCCTTATTTTACTAACAAAGGCTGTTACCAAGGCAAAATTGTCCATGACATTGTTTCTGACGATCAAAAGATTGTAAACATATTTAATAAATACTTTAGAGACATTACAAGAACTCTGCCCATTAAACATACTGAAAATAATTTTGACAAATTCTCTGAGCCAGTCCTCGAAGCCCTTAATCAATTTTCAGACCACCCCAGTATAATTAAGATTAAAGCAGAGACTTGTAATGATAATCTCCAACATATATTTCAATTTCGATGTGTAGATAATAATGAGGTTCGTAAAATCATCCTCTCGTTAAATCCAAGAAAATCTGTCAGTGGTAATTTACCAATTAATATCTTAAAATTATCAGTCGACATTTATTTAGATTTTATAACAAATTTTTATTAATTCATCAATCTAGAGCAACGTTTTTCTAAACGAACTGAAATTTGCTGACGTCATTCCCGTCTTCAAGAAAGAAGACGAGATGGATAAAGTGAATTACAGACCTATAAGCATACTGCCAGCAGTCTCAAAAGTCTTTGAACGTGTGCTTTTAAAACAACTTAACACATTTATCGAACCTAAATTTAGCAATCTTCTCTGTGGATTTTGGAGAGGTCACAGCACACAACATGCTATTGTTACGCCTTCTCAAAAGGTGGCAAGCATGTTTTATAAAAATGAGATTGTAGGCACTGTCCTCATGGATCCTGTCGTTCAATCTTAGATCCGTTACTATTCAATACTTTTATTAATGATATAATTAAATTTGTAGAGCAATGCGACATTTGTAATTTTGCTGATGACAACACTATCGATGATTGCAAAACGATTTAACTTTCTTAATATCTTGGTTCGAATCCAACTATTTTGTTGCAAACCCAGGAAATTTCCAAATGATGCTGTTAGGAAAAAATATTGATACCTCTAATATTTCAATCAAGTATAAGAATTTTACTATAAAAGCAAAGCATTCAGTTTTGCTTGAACAAGTTATGTTGATTTTTAATTAGTTTGTAATATATTTAAGAATGTTGTTTTGTATCTAAACGATAATAAAAGATAGTTACAACATAAGCTCTGAATAAATGAATATACCTAATATCTCAACATCTCCCCCCAGATCACAGCAGGTCCTGCTTGAAACGAATGAACTTTTTATTGGAAGCTTATTTCAATACTATACACGAACATCCAAAAAGTTTTTTGAAGCGTTCTTAACTTTTCGATTTTTAAGCCTAAAAATGTTCTTAACATGCTCTTATTTTCATTTTGTGAGTACTTTTGTCCATTTTTATAAGAAAATTCCTTGTCTCACAGCCCCATTGGCAGTTTTTACATCAGTGGGGATGAATGTTTTTGTCGAAATCCGAATGGGGATAGAAATTATATTGTTCTCTGCTCAAAAATTGCAATGGGAATGGTTTTGTAATGCAATTTTTTCCATTGAATTTCAATAGGGGATGAAATAGGGTTTTTTTCCACCGGGGACGAGATTTGGGACAAATTCTCCAGGTGGAGCTGAGGACCCAGCAGGTCTGTGACACAGATGTGTAAGAAAATAGGTGTTTTAGGCTCCGCAAAGCCTTAAAATGTTCTTAGCTTGTTCTTAAAAGCAATCGAAGCCTAATGTTCATCTATAGTTTGTTCTTATAAAAAACAAACTGATGGTATCCCATCTGGCACACAACGTTGTTTCAATGTTTAAATCTAATATTCACAACGTCCATACAACGTTGCATAAACGTTAAAATAACGTCGGTATTTTTTTCATGACTAAACTGACTACACAACGCTGAAGCTTTCAATTGAAGAAATATCAATGCCGGCCAATTTTCTCGAAATCACAAGCAAAATCAAGCATACTAAACTTGATTTTTTGAATCAAAATAGCGATTTTAACAAAATAGCGCCTTTTTCGATTGGTCAAAATGCCAGACACTGTTCTTAAAAAAGTGGAAAAAAACAGGATATATAGTAAAAAAGGTTTTTGAAATAATTTTAATATAAACATGATTTTTAAAGCAACACAATTATCTTAACATATTAAGTAAAATTTAATTTATAAATTTTAAATACTAGAATTGAATCAAATGCTGCAAAGCTCCAGTTTACCAGAATTAAACGAAGTCTGCTAAACTTTCGTGTTAACCTTTTTGGAAGTAACGCAGAAATTACTTAAGAGTTTGAATAAGATGATATTGTTTTAAAATTTTAATGGTGACACGAATGTAACATGTATTATTGCCGACCCAAAAAAATATCAGCGTTTTGATTGGTAGAGAGCATCGAGATATTTGCGATATTTCATATTTCTTTAGTCTGGAAATATGACCGCGTTGACTTTTGGGGGACTGGGTAAGCGGCGGGAGAAAAATCAAAACAAAACAGCCGAAAAGAACTGACTTTCGGAGAAACTGACTTGGGAATCAAACATCAAATGGGGAAACGCAACAAAAATATGTTCAGATTAACTTTGGAGTTCTTCCATAAAAGACACTAAAATCAAATCTGATGAACTAAGAATTACTACTTGACACTTCACCCAAATATTTTCAACTTATGGCAAATTTGTCCGTGTGATAACCAAACAGTTTTTTATCAATGCATACAAAAAAACTTGAGATTCTTGAATATTTGCCAATAAAATTTCTCATAACATAACAAGGGAAGTGAAATGTCTTGTATTAAACCAAATGACGAGTGATTTTTATAAAAGTTCTCTCCTAATTCTCGTTCTCGACAACAACGTACGTCCTTGACTTTTCAACTCAACAATCATTATACATCTTCCTTCTAAAATTCGAAACATTTAGAGCTTGACGATAATCAAGAAAGTATCCAAATTGTTTTGCTGTTGAAAAAATGTTGTTCTTTAACCATTTTTACAAACATACATTTCCATCGTGGGACTCCTTTCCTCTGCTATTCTTTCCCATGCATGGCCATGTCATCGAAACAAAAACATAGAAAAAGACTGAATATTATCAATCTGATTAATCCAATGATGGAGGGTTCCTTCTCTATCGAAACCATACTGTACATCATCTGCATTTTGAATTATCAATCTAGAAACTTTCAAATACATCTCTGAAAAATCTGCAACTCTTCAAAACAAAACTTCTGGGGATCAAAAATGATCGAAAAATGTTTCTCTATTTTGTTTTTGTGTGAATATTTTCGGCGGGAAGTTATCGAATGTTATTTTGTTCGAATCTAACGTTCGAATTAGATTTTCGAATAAAAACATTCGAAAGTACACAGAAGCAGAAGAAGGCGGAAGTAAGTTTTAAAACAAAAAGAGGACAATTTTTTTGAGTCGACAATAAATTAGTTATCACATGACTTCTCGTGCAATACTCGATATTTTACTCGTTCCGAGATTTTACCGATATTTTTCCTCGCCTAAAGGCTCGGAAAAATATTACGGAAAAATCTAGGTACTCGTAAAATATTTCTCGTATTGCACTCGAAGTCATGCGATAACTAGTACGTATTCACCCCTTTAATGTAATGGCCGTCCTGGGACCTTTAAAGGGGTTTTATCTGTCTTTAGTTAATAAGATAACTGTTCTTTTTACTCGGCTTCAGCACCAGACTAGAACGATAAAAACTCAAAATGATTGAGAATCGTACAGGCGGAATAACTTTGAAAATATAATTATATGTTTGATTTGTTACTCTGATCGGTCTTATTTCAAATTATTTCTTAATAAAATCTTTAACGACAGATACACACCTGTTTCAAACTTCTATTAATATCACCATCCACATTTGTTGGCGTGGTAGGCTACCTAAGGAAGGTCGTTGTCCGCCTGCTGGTATATTTGGACAGTTGCCTGGTATTGGGGGTCTCTTGCTCACCCTAGATTTGGAAGGGGCTTGATCTGAGATGGGAGGTAGCCCACTTATCGATGGTCGCTTACTACCTGGGGGTGGTCCTTGGGTCTGTGGAGGAACAGGAGGTAGCTCAAGTTCTCTGTAATCGTTGGAGGCAGTAGACGGTTTCTTTGAAGGTGGAATGTTGGTTGGTTGTTTGCAGTCCTCTAAGGGTTCTTGGCTAGATACTTCCAGATCTTCGTCACCTAAAAAGAATAAATTATCATCATCAATACTTAATTAATAATTTTTATCATACTAGTATTGCACTTGGAAACATTTTTGATGAAGAAAGAATAAGAGATGCTCCAAAGTCTTTATTTCAGTTGATCGAGAAGAGCATTCAGGGCTCACTTTTCCACCCTTTTTCTACCCATATTGAGTTTTAACATATAAGCACTAACCTAAATAATTATAATTTTCGTCTTCAGCTTGGAGATATCCATCTTTCTTTTCTTCTTCTGCTTCAAGATCTTCCTCGTGGTCATCAAACTCGTCTTCACTCCATCCGTCTAAAGATGACGCATTGCTGTTCGACTTTTTCAAGCAGGCTTTCTAAAGAAATTAGATTAAAATTTAAAATATTTTGTTAATATTTTTGTGAGTCTATTGTGACTTGACTTTTTATTTTCGTTCAGAATGAATACCACGAGATCGGGTAACTTGCATCATTGGAGGCTAACATGCATAACCCTCAAATGAATGACCTGGCTGGTCATTAAAATACAAAGTTAAATAAAAACAAAAATAGTAGACTAGAGCTGCGAGCAGAGCTGCGTAGTTCATTTGTTTTGAAATTTTGCTGCTTTGACTGGTCAGTCCTTTGATGGCTATGCAAGTTAGCCTCCACTGAGGCACGTTACCCGATCTCACGGTATTTGTCAATTTAATAGTCGAAAAAATTGATTTCAGTATTTGAACATAAAAGTTACCATTTAGGTTTTTTAACACATTTGACAAGAAATTGCCTTTATAAATACACCTTTTCCACCGTAGCTGCCAATTGCCGCGCGGGCATTTTTTACCACCCTAAACTCGATCCAATCCTTTTTTTACACTTTTTTTTATTGTCTTTCGGTGCGAAAAAAAGAATGGAAAAAAAGATGTATTGTTGTTTGATCAAATCCCTTAAGAGTAACTAAGAATTTCATTGTGAAAATGACGCTATGAACTTTAAAAAGACGTTAATAATATGTTGCATTACCTTCTTTTATAAAAAGTGCGAAGTTTTTATGGGTAATTAGCTTTTTTGTTTCGTTTTTTTTTGAAACTGTCCGCAAAGAATTGAACTGTTTTAAATTTTCGAAAATTTTTTTTAATGCATCAAAAGTTATGGCTGTTTTTCTATGAAAAATTGGGATGAAATGCACTATTTTCAGTTTTAGTTCGGTAAAAGATACACCATTTACCGCAAAAAAAAATTCAAAATGTTTTTTCTTCGCCGAAAATAAGCCCTTCAAAATTGAAATACTCTTCTTCGCAAAAGTCTTCATTTTCTTCCTCGTCAAATTATTTTATTGCGATTCTTAAATTTTCAGACTCCAGGGTAATTGTAAAATTGTATAACATGTCATAGTTTGGTGTGCTACATCAAGTAGAAATTTATATTTTGTACGTGTCAAATATTAGAAATTCACTATGACCAGATTAAAGCTAATCTGACATTTAATGTTTTCCGAGGTCTGAATCGCTGAAATCCTTCAAAAAACGCTGAGCTTGCATAAAGATTGTAGTTATTCAACCAATCATCAAAACAAAAGATAGCGCGTGACGTAAACTTATTTGGCCGATTCAAAACTGCAATGTCTTCACTATAATATAAAATTTGAATGACCGGAGAGTTTACAATGTTTCGACTTCAAGGTGTCGATTAAAAATTGGAATGAATTGTCTGCGTTTTCAATGGAGCTGTGGAATGACTGCAATCTCTATGCGTTCAGCGTTTTTTGAAAAAGCGATTCAGACCTCGGAAAACATAATGTCAGATTGGCTTTAAAAGTAACATCTTTTATGTCATGACCATGTAAAAAAAATTGTCATTGGATCAAGAAACATTTTAAAAAACAACAGAATAACAAAATTCTATTATAAAGGCCAAAATATTCTCTATTGAAAATTATGTTCTCGCTCCCAGGGTTTGGGGAGTGGCTCACTCAAGGTAAATGACCTACCATTCGTGTGGCCCTATATTTTCCGAGCTTCACAAAGTGCAAAAAGGGTCGTAATCAAAAGAATTTTACTCTAAGAAAAACTTGGCCACATTTTGCCTGGAAATGGTCGAAACTTTCAAGAAAATGCACCGTAAGGGTTGATTTTTCACCTAAGTTTTCCCAAATTTTCTCTACATTGTGAGGGACCAATTTCAAAGGCTTAGTTTTGGGCTGCGCGTATTGTGGTTTTATATGACCGTACACTATGAAGTTATGCTACCGACTTATAAAAAATCAAAACATTGAACTTCACCTGAGTTCAAACAAATAAATTCTTCAGTGAAAACACGCTTTTCACAAAACTAATTAAAGAAAAACAAATACATAACTTCTCAAATTTCATGTATTTCTAACATCCGGTTCGGTGGACCATGTGGTTTTATATGACCGTACACTATGAAGTTATGCTACCGACTGAATATACTATCTTTCAAATGTAATAGATACGTAATATAATAATACGCCGTGTTAGCTATAATACAATAATACAAGAATATAAATATACGACACGTATGATCGTTATTGAATCGAGTCCTCCCTGGGTCCCAGCTGGCACTCAACGTTGTTTTAACGTTCTTAAAACGTTATTCGGACGTTAGGGGTGTTCGCTGGACATTGTTCAGACGTTTTGTGTCGGTTGGGGTATCACCGGTTAAAACCTTCTCATCGGACCACAAAGAAGAGCTGTTTAGTGGTTTGAGTTTTAATCACTTTTCGAGTCTCGATTCCCAGTCAGATAAGTTGACCCCATGGAAATTCTCCCACTTACTTCATATCTCCCTGTTGGGATTTTATAATGGCCATGGGAGTAAAAACAGAAATGGTTAAATTCAAAAAAAGGTCTGTTTTCAAATGTGCTCCGTATTTTCAAACAAATATTTAGACCAAAAGAACTTATTTATTTGGTGAACCATGGCAGATTGCCTCAAAGCTAATTGATTACATACGATGCTAGACAAGAAAATATTTTAGAAAAAAATAGACCGGGGGCGACTAGCTAGGTAAAACAAGGTTCTTATTATCAGGCCTTTTAGGGGTTTTAGGCTGATTTTCAAACTTTGTTCATTGGAAAGGTCTATTTTATCTTGTTTCCACAAGAAGTTATTGATATAATTGACTTATTATCCTTACAGACAATGAATTTTCAAGCGCCTGCATAGATTTACCGTGTACATTAGAAAATTATCATGTACCTCACGGTAAGATTCGAAAACCATACGAAAATTGTTATTTCCAATTCTCAATAAACAACGAATACTGAAAACTTCTTCACGGTCACTTGGTAAAACTGGCAAAACAAAACTGAGGTAAAAATAATAATCGAAACAAGTACTGGCGTACATGAAACAGAGACAAATTAAGCGTTCAACCCAACCTTTAAGGGAAGAGCAGGGCTTTTATTTGGCGTTGCGTAAATGTCTTCTTCAATACTCAGACCTCCAAGCCCTGGTACTGTCAATTCATTTCCTGGTGATGATGGATTTGTGGGTGTCGGAGGGGGTTCTGTAATATCTACAATTCGTGGTCCGTCTTTTCGATATTTGTCAGGCTAAAAAGGAAATAAGAATAGTTAATCTAGAGTTGACTCGAATGGGCAACTTTTTCGGTTTGGATTTAGTGCATTATGTTAGAAAGGGATATTCGCCCTTAGCTGGGGATTCAACTCCCGTATCACACCCTGGGCTTTGTTTGAAATATGTATTATGTTGTAGGCTGTAATCTTGCTAATCAACTGAGCTTTAAAGAACTGTTATAAATGAACTGATTTAGGAAAACTGTATTTTAAAATCACACGGTGAAGGTGATTAGCCTTACTTTTGTCCGTATTCCAGTTAGTCTAGCAGGCTACAATCAGTGCCATAACATATTGGTACTTTTGGCTAATTCACCATTTTTTTGAAAATTGAAGTTCGAGCGAGAATGTCAATCTCAGGTCTTCATCTTAATTTTATCAATTATTTCGATCTGGGAGGGATTTATTAGTTTCTAGGCTATATTTCAATCCCTACTGGATCATTTTTGAACTTTTGGACCTCAGATCGTAAGGTCTTAAGTCTTAAGTCTAGCGTTAAAACTCAGAGTTAAGACTCTAACTTTCGAACCTACTTTAGAGCACTTACAAATCGATTGTGGTTTCAAACTTTCACCGGATTTCCCTTTTGTGCCATGTATTTTGTCACTGATTGTAGACGACTAATCCCGACATAGTAGAAATAAGGCAAAAAGTAATAGAGGGAAAAATTTCAGCAGTCTAAAAACCTTTGTGCACTAACTTCAAACAAAGAAAAGTGTCAATCTTGCAATTATAACTTTTTCCCGCTGAAAGAAAATTCTCGAAAAAAAATGTTGGTGGATTTGTGTGTTAAAAGTTTTTTATTTGACTTGATTTTGTTTTGAGAGTTTGTTGTTGCTTGATAAATTGTTTTCTCGCTACCCAAGTTTCTGCGTAGCTAGCCAGGGTATCTATAAGGCCGGAACACCGGTTTCTTCCAGTCGTTTATACGAACTAAATCCCGTAACAATAATCGTATTATCATCATAAAACGCCTATACTACACGCAATATATACGACTCCAGCCTATATTTCAGTATGCCTCTACAAACCGGCGTGACGGTGTTATTTTTTTTCAATTTTTGGGATTCCGGGATTCAGCCAAAAAGGGAAAACGGTATTTCGAACCCTTACAAACCCCTTTAAATCGGGTATGAAGTAAGAAGTTCTTTTTAAATCTGAGGTTTTTTCTTAGGTTTTGGCTGAAATTCATCCTCATTTTTATACCATCATATATTCGCATACATAACGTGTGTAGACTGCACTCGTTTCTCAATTCTCAACAATTTTCGGTCATAAAATACTTACATCTTCATAGTAATGCTCATTCTCAATAACGGTGCTTGTTTTTTTCCCGAAAATATTATTGTCCGCATTTTGTACAAGGCTCAAATTCCTCGGTGGATCACCTAGAAATCATAAAATAAAAACAATCAGTATGTTAAGACCATAAATAAAGGAGGTACTAAATTGGTCTGACAAAGAGATAAAAAAATTGGCGTGTACTGGCCTTTTTAACGTAGTTAGGTGGGGAACTCACTAAGAAATGTAATGGAGAAACAGTATGGGGAAAAATAAAACAATCTTACTGAAAAAGTAAACTGGATTGTGGTAATGATTAGGTTGCTTTTCAACTCCCTGAAGTCAAAATAAATGAGAATACACCCATGTATAACAAAACAATAGAAAATCAAATCTATTTGCGTCCCTTGTGAGAAAAATACCTTAAAATGCCTAATGGAAAGCTACACTGAAATCTTTTACCCATTTAAAGGTAACATTGAAATTCTCCATAGCTATTCAGCTTTTAATTTTACCCCCTACTGACTCAAGAATTATCTCCGGGTCACTCACGGTGCAATTATAACTTTTTCCCGCTGAAAGAAAATTCTCGAAAAAAAATGTTGGTGGATTTGTGTGTTAAAAGTTTTTTATTTGACTTGATTTTGTTTTGAGAGTTTGTTGTTGCTTGATAAATTGTTTTCTCGCTACCCAAGTTTCTGCGTAGCTAGCCGGGTATCTATAAGGCCGGAACACCGGTTTCTTCCAGTCGTTTATACGAACTAAATCCCGTAACAATAATCGTATTATCATAAAACGCCTATACTACACGCAATATATACGACTCCAGCCTATATTCCAGTATACCTCTACAAACCGGCGTGACGGTGTTATTTTTTTTCAATTTTTGGGATTCCGGGATTCAGCCAAAACGGGAAAACGGTATTTCGAACCCTTACAAACCCCTTTAAATCGGGTATGAAGTAAGAAGTTCTTTTTAAATCTGAGGTTTTTTCTTAGGTTTTGGCTGAAATTCATCCTCATTTTTATACCATCATATATTCGCATACATAACGTGTGTAGACTGCACTCGTTTCTCAATTCTCAACAATTTTCGGTCATAAAATACTTACATCTTCATAGTAATGCTCATTCTCAATAACGGTGCTTGTTTTTTTCCCGAAAATATTATTGTCCGCATTTTGTACAAGGCTCAAATTCCTCGGTGGATCACCTAGAAATCATAAAATAAAAACAATCAGTATGTTAAGACCATAAATAAAGGAGGTACTAAATTGGTCTGACAAAGAGATAAAAAAATTGAACTTAGCCGGTATAGTTAGCGTGTATAGTTAGCGTGTACTGGCCTTTTTAACGTAGTTAGGTGGGGAACTCACTAAGAAATGTAATGGAGAAACAGTATGGGGAAAAATAAAACAATCTTACTGAAAAAGTAAACTGGATTGTGGTAATGATTAGGTTGCTTTTCAACTCCCTGAAGTCAAAATAAATGAGAATACACCCATGTATAACAAAACAATGGAAAATCAAATCTATTTGCGTCCCTTGTGAGAAAAATACCTTAAAATGCCTAATGGAAAGCTACACTGAACTCTTATACCCATTTAAAGGTAACATCGAAATTCTCCATAGCTATTCAGCTTTTAATTTTACCCCCTACTGACTCAAGAATTATCTCCGGGTCACTTTCCTACTAATATTTTCATAATCTATTTTGTGGTGGGCATGCTTTATCAAGTAACTTTTTGCTACTATTATGTCGTCAGCCAATTTTTGAAAGTTGACTTTGATTTCATCCCCCGGGGGGGGGGTGCTTAGGCAAAATGGGTGCCGGGTATGTGCGAGCCATAAGGGTACCTTTTCTCATTCCTCAAAAGTCTCTCAAAAGGGTACATATTCAAAAGTTAGTCTCTGAAAGGGTCCCAAAATCACAAAAATCAAAAATTTCTCTCTTAAAGGGTCACGATTTCCAAGAATTTTAACCAAAATTTGGTGAAAATCAAACCAAAATTTGGAAAAAATGGACCAAAATTTAGGAAAAAGTCTCTCAAAGGGTCCCAAAATCACCAACATTTTGTCTCTCAAAGGGTCGATTTTCGATTTTCGGCTCGGACATACCCATCACCTCGCAAACCTAGTACCCCCCCCCCCCCCCGGTTTCATCCCCATTTAAGATTTAGGGTAAAAGTTATCCCCAGTGGATTCTTTGAGCAGGACACAATAAAATTTCTGTTCCCATTGGGATTTTGATAGAAGCTTTCATTCCCAGCTATGGGAAAAAGTTTTCACTGGGGCTATTCGATCATATCTTCCTCTAAAGAACCCTTTCCGCAATGTTTCATACCAAACTGGAAAAAACAGAAACTCAAAAACTTACCTTTCCGAAGTATTCCATATTGGCGTTCGTTTCATGAGCTTTTTTAACAGGTATTTCATTGACCATGATACTTGCATCAATTTTCTTGCTAAAAGAATAAAAAAGAGTAAGAAGGCAAGAATAATTGAGCTTTTTTATAATTTACCGGAAGAATCCCCTTTCTCTCATATCCGGTAGGAAATCAAACCAGTGAAAATAATTCCCATACAAGGGTGCTTAGGTAAAACTTGATACCAAGTATTTGCGATAGGTAACGGTACCTCTTTTATACCTAAAGGTTTCTTCATTTCTCTTATCTTTCTCTAGTGTCCCGAATAATATCCCACACCCATGCCCCCACCCCGAAAGTATACTTGAAATACCGTACTTACCTATAGTAATCCAAAAGTCCATCAATAATCAAACACTTTTTCTGAGCATTGATTGGTTTATTTAGCTCAATTACACCATAATTTTGAAATTAAGACCAATCAGATCGATTTGATTGAGGGACCTTTTGGATTGTTGTAGGTTAGTACGGTATCGAATAGCAAACTTACTTTTTGTGCAAGCAGCATATGATTAACAAAACCAAGAGAATGAAAATGATTATTCCAAAGAGAACACCAGTAACAACGCCTGCCTGATCATCATCGTCTTCACCCTGATCTTCTTGATCCTGTAAAAAAGAGAAGAAAAAAGTTTTGGACAGGGCTTGCCTGAAATGTCCATCTACAAAGGTTAAACTTTAAACGTTAATGTTCTTTTAAAGGCTCTGCCCATTGTAGAAAAATTGATTTTAGTATTTGAACATAAAAACTATGTAAATAAGTTTGCGTTTATCGGCCCAGTGATATTCACATTGGACGTTTATCGTGGCTTGGATTGCGAGATTTACGTTTGGCTACGTTTCGAGAGATTCTTCTCCTATCATCGGAGAATCATCAATTAAGAATTTAATTGCAAAAATGACTTTATGAACTTTAAAACGTCTGTTAATAATATGTTGCTGAGTTTTAATGGGTAATTAACCTTTTTGTTTCGAAGTTTTTTCAAACTGTCCGCAAATAATTTAACTGTTTTAAATTTTTCGGAAAGATTTTCAAAATTAATGTATCGAAAGTTATGGCTGTTTTTGTCTATTAAAAATTGGTATGAAAAATTGGTCAAAAAGCATTATTTTCAAGATTTTGAGACAAATAAGCTTTTAGAAAAATTTTCAGAAAATATATTTTTAGCTCGGTAAAAGATACACCATCTACCGCAAAGAAATTTTCAAAATGTTTTTTCTTCGCCGAAATTAAGCTCTTCAAAGTTGAAATACTCTTCTTCGCAAAAGTCTTCATGTTCTTCTTGACCAAATTTTTCATTGCAATTCTTAAATGTTCAGACTCAACCACAGTTTTATGTGCTACATCAAGCAGAAATTTACATTTTGTACGTGGCAAATAT
>NW_027104095.1:427020-458578 GCF_902728285.1 Clytia hemisphaerica | reverse complement strand
GTCCACTTTGCTTTTTGACACAAAACCAGCACTTTGCTTTTTGTCATCAGTTGTCAACTAGCTTTTGAGGAGTTAAATCACTCTCAACTTCAACTGAACTCAACCTGAACTCAATTCAAGATGGCTTCCAGTTAACTCTTAAGCTAAGTTGGGAACATCAATCAGTAATTCAATCAAAATCAAATCTCAATTCAAGCTCTCAAGCAAACTTCATTCAAGCTCTTCATTTGTCTAGGATTCTCACCACTACAATTTCCTGGCATGCTGGTAAATAGACTTATATTTTTACATTTTTCCTTCAAGCTTAGACTATACTTTCAATCAATATCCAATTTTCTTCGTTTGTACGCATGCTGCTAGAACGTAGATTTTCACAAAGAAGGCGTGTCAAATTGGACTTTATTTTTTTTGTTCAAGTTTATTTATTTTTTCTTTTGTATTTTATTTTCAGTTTTGAATTCTTAATGAATTACAAAGAGCTTGCAAAGAAATTGGTGCACACCTTTATAACATTCAAAACAGCACACCAACAGCTACATGCGTCGAAGCACACGTGCAGCTGCAACAAAACCCATCAATTATAATCGTTTGGCACTCAAGGCATACGATTGCCACCTGAAACAACCAGTCAAGCATCATCAAGCGATGAATCAGATGCTGATATATCAACATTAGAGCAAACGTTCAACTTATATCAAAGTTTATACGAGAGTGATACCTCTACACAATCAGTTGACGCAAATCTTTCACAACTTGTCAGAGGTTTAACAATCAAAGACCAAATTATGGAAAACGATATTAAAAACATTTCAATTGAACAAAAGGTTCTCTCTAGTGAAATTGCTGATATCGGTACAGATTATGACATTGAGTTTATGACGTACATTGAACTGGAACAACTCTTTAAGGAAGTAAAAACAATGCGCAACCGCCTGAAAGTACTACATAATGAAATACTTCAATCTATCGGAACAGAAGAATACGATAAAAACTTTCTTAAATCCTACAATGAAACTATCCATAATGCACAGACAGTCATTCAACGCATCAATGTTCGTCGAAAAGAAGTCCGCCCTGTTGAGAAAAACGCCCAACACAAAAAATCATTATCAGAATTTTTAATGAAAGAGGTAAAATCTACTATTACTTCACTTGAGGCAGTTTTTAAAGAGGATCCAAGTGCATTTAGCTATGATGAACTTGTACTTGCTGAACGTAATCTTCTTCACATCAACAAAGTATCAACAACCTGACAAAGCATATGGAGAAACTCCTTGTAAGTGAACATTTTCAAAGGATGAAACTGATATTGTTACTAAGTCGTACGATGCACTCGCTCAACTGAAATCTACCTACATCACAAAGCTCGAATCAACACTCAAAGTTCAAGAGATAGCCAAGGAGCAAAAATTCCAATCTTCAAAGTTGAACATTAAGCTAACAAAATTCAAAGGGTATGATTCATCTTCAGATTTTTACTCCTTCAAAAGTGACTTTGAGAAATTGCATTCAAAATCAACACCTTCAGCTCATCTTCCTGACCTCATCAAAAACAATTACTTTGAGGGGCCAGCCCTGACCCTTGTTAAGGGAGTTGACAACATTGAAGAAATATGGCGTAGACTTAAGTTATCTTACGGAGACCCAAAACTGCTTTTATCAAAGAAACTGTCTGATATTCAAAACACTACTCGTTTATAGCGTGTCAGAAGTGACCCTGAGAAACAAAAATTGAGTCACTAGTAAAATGCTAACTTCATGAGAGATACAATGAACTTAGCTCAGAAACACCAAATTGAGAACTTTCTTCTTTATGGAAAAACACTTGAGGATGTTTATCAACTTATGGATGACACCCGCCAAACCAAATGGTATTCCTTTCTTGAAGGGAAAACACTTCATCAATCAACTATCTGGGAGGAATTCATCAAATTCTTAGAGAAAGAAATATCAATCCAACAACTCACGATGCTACACTGTTCATCGCCAACAACAATCAACCCTGGTAAACAAACACCAGGAAATTGAAAGACTTCAGGAAGTGGTAGACAAAAATCACCAGGAGGTGGTGGAAGCTCATCACATCTTACAGACAAAAACAAATCTCCAATCATCCAAACAAAGTCCTTCATCTGCGGTGAGAAGGGGCACGTCCAAACCAATGGTCCTAATAATTCCAAGTTGCTACAGTACTTCTCCTGTCCAGAGTTTGTTCAAATGAAGCCATCTCAACGATTCAGCACCCTACGCCAAAAGGGTTACTGCACACAGTGTCTGTTTCCAGGCGCTCAACAATCAAGAAGGACGATGTCAACGCGAATTTACCTGTCCACATCTATCCCATGACGACTACGACATCAAAAAGCATGTTCTCGTCTGTCAAGACCATGCTACAACTCCAGAATCCCACCAAGTCCTTCAAAACTTCAAAGAAAGATGTATTCTACGACAATCAAGACTTCAACAATTCTCTAAAGACATCAAACTTGCATTTCACATTGATACAAAATCTCTTTCCTTCAACTCTTCAACTAATTCCAAACAACCATCAGCATCAGATACTGAGGAGGAGGATAATGATGCCATCTACATTCTTCAAACAATCAATGTTGATGGCCAACAGCTTACGATATTTTTGATTCAGGATGCAGCGACATGGTCATATCCCAGAGTGCAGTCAAACGTCTGGGAAGAGAGCAAAGATGGAGTATGGCGGCAACATCCCAATAGGAGGTGTCGGCAATGTAAAAACAATCAGCTCTGGCTCCTACAAAATCAACATTCCACTACATACGGTCATGACGCACAACTTAAAGGACTCTGTCTTCCAAAGATCACCTCAACCTTCCCTACTTACCAACTCAAACAAGTGGAGGAGGACATCATCAATGCATATCGACAAACCGGATGCAACCCAGAAGATCTGCCACCACTCCCATCATCTGTTGGTGGGGAAATAGACATCATGCTTGGTATCAAATATCAACGCTATTATCCAAAAGAAGTATTCCAACTCAAGACCGGTTTAACAATCTTCCGCTCTTTGTTCAAGAACAGCGATGGCAGTCATGGTGTTGTAGGGGGCCCTCATTGTGCCTTCAACGTCATCAACCAACATCACCTTGCAATAAATCAAATGAATGCGTTCCTTGCAACCCATCGTCAACTGTCAAGTCAGCAGCTTGCAACCCTACCAGATATCGACCTGATTCACGTCAAGGTAGAGAAAGACCATCAACAAGACCTTATGCTAGAGATCGACCAACATCCAACAGCACATGTCACCAGAAATATCAAGATATTTGAAGAAGCCGAAAATTCTGGTAGTCAAATCACGTATCGTTGTGTTCATTGCAGAGACTGCAAAGAGTGCAAAATAAGTGAATCAATTGACTCAATCAGCTTGAAGGAAGAAGTGGAACAACACTTGATCAACCAATCCGTCTCAGTCGATTTGAAGAATTGCGTATCACATGCAAACTTACCACTCCTTCACAACCCAGAGACCAAGCTGGCCAACAACAAACATAAAGCACTGAAAGTCTACTTCCAACAATTGAGAAAGTTAGACAAAGAACCAACCGACAAAGCAGATGTCATAGCATCAGAAGCCAAACTCCAAGCAATGGGATACGTTGACTACGTAGAGAACCTCACACCACAACAACAACATATGCTATCCAATACTAAAGTACTCAATTTCATTCCGTGGAGAGCGGTATGGAAGCCAAACTCCATATCAACACCCTGCAGAATTGTATATGATGCATCGCAACCAACTGATTCAGGATACAGTCTGAACGACATCCTTGCGAAGGGAACAAACAACATGAACCGACTGGTTGAGATTCTCATACGATGGTCGCTACATTATACAGCTTCCCACACCGATATTAGGAAGATGTATAATTCAGTCCGTCTTCGCGAACATCATTGGTGCTTACAACGTTATATATGGGAAGAAAACCTTGACCAGAAAAAGATTCCAAAAGAAAAGGTAATTAAAACACTTATTTATGGCGTCAAATCTTCAGGGAACCAATCCGAGAGAGCCCTGAGGGAAACCGGACAACTGTCCTCACAAGATTACCCAGAAGTTGCTTCAATCATCATGAAAGATATCTATGTGGACGACTGTCTATCAGGAGAAAAATCAATGCAAATGGTAGCCTGGGAATCCAAGCTCATAATTTTAGAAAAAAACAAAAAATACCTCACCTCACAAAGTTCTAAAATTATAGAGCTTGGTGCAGGTAGATTAGTCTGACACACATAATCAACTTACCATAAAACTCCTCCACAATCTATAAAGACTTTCAAAGCTACTAAAAACCAAATAAAAACATCAGCCACATGTATTTAGACTTCCAGCCAACAGCCATTTTGTTTTGAAATGAATCTCTGTTTTCATTTTCATTTGTTTTCCTTTTTTCTGCAGAGTCAGCTTTTTCCATAAATTATGCGCGCGCATCGAAATAATAAAAATGCGCGCGAAAGTACTGCTAAGTAATACGCTGATAGCTGGCCAATCAGGCCGAACCTGCATTGCAGGGAAAAATCTCCCTGCAGGCGAGTTACCTGCGCCAAGCGTAAAACCAGCAGCAAAAATATCATAAACTAGACTGTGAAAAAAGTTTAACGCTTGGATTCCCAGGCTATGCAAATGGCTACTCAACGTGCCGACAAGTTAGAAATAGTTGTCAATCGTGGTGGTTTCTCACTTAAAGGAATCACTTTCTCACACCAAAAACCCAAACCAAACCTGACATCAGATGGAGAAAGCATTGGTGTTGCAGGCATGAAATGGTACCCAGAGGAAGATGTTGTCTCTCTTGATGTCAGCGAGCTCAATTTTGCCAAGAAGGTCAGAGGCAAAAAAACAGTCAAGATCAACAATGTACCAACCAAATTGACTCGAAGACATTGTGTCTCAAAAGTAGCTGAACTCTATAACATATCAGGAAAGATTACACCACTGACAGCCGCAATGAAACTTGATCTCCACCAACTTGTCGATCTTGGTATTGGATGGGACGATCGCATTCCAGACAATTTGAGACCAATATGGGATTCACATTTCAAAATGATGGAAGAAATCTCCTCAATTAAGTACAACCGTGCAATTGTACCAGAAGATGCTATTAACCTAAAAATCAATTCAATCGACACAGCAGATGCTTCAAAGAACATTGCTTGTGTAGCAATTTATGCACGTTTCAAGCAAAGATGTTGAAAGTTTTCATGCCAACTTGTTTTCGCACGTTCAAGACTCATTCCTGATGGAACCACTCAACCAAGAGGTGAACTCCTTGCAGCAACTCTTAACGCGCATACCGGAGAAGTTGTCAGATGAGCTTTTGTCACACACCTCAAATCCAGTTTAAAATTAACAGACAGTCAAATCACTCTCTTTTGGATCAACGGCATCGAAAAGCAACTCAAGCCATGGGTCCGAACTCGAGTTACTGAAATCCATCGATTCACAGAACTATCATCTTGGAAATTTGTCACATCATAAAACATGATCGCAGACATAGGCACAAGACGTGGCACAACCATCTCTGACGTATCTGCAAACTCAACTTGGTTCAAAGGGTTTGAATGGATGTGCGATCCAGAAGATACCTTTCCACGAATCTGTCGATCAAGTCAAGCTCACAAATGAAGAACTCAAATCTGCAAAGAAAGAGCAGATACTCACAATCATCGATCCAATCAACATCCAACCATCCATTCACTTGTCATCAATCAGTCAACGGTCAGAATTTTCAGAATACCGTATCAATCCAATAAAGTATGGTCGGAAGAGATCACTTAAAATCATGAGCACAGCCTATCAATTCATCTCTCACTTCAAATTTCGAAAGAAAAGATTGTCACGTTTCGCTTCACAGCCAATTGAAGAATCAGCACATAAATACTTCTTTACAAAGGCTACAGAAGAAGTACAAGCCTTCTCACCAAAAAGGAAGTATGAAAGAATTTCAACCATGAAGAATGGCATTCTATACTATACTGGCAGAATTCTACCCACAAACAATATAACAGCAACCGGAAAACTCACTAGCATTATGCTCGATCTCACCACAACTTCATTCGTTGTCCCATTGGTGGATAGGCACTCTCCAATAGCCTTCAGCATTGTCAATCATATCCATTGGAATCACCCAGTTGCCAAGCATGCTGGTGTCGAAACTGTCCTTCGTTATGTACTTCAAATTGTATACATCATTGATAGTCGGGACCTTGTTAAGCTCATTCGAAGGGGCTGTGAAAGGTGTCGGTACATTGCCAAAAAAACGATCAATGTGGAAATGGGACCGATATCAAATCACAATTTGAACATCGCCCCTCCATTTTTTTCGACTCAGGTGGATTTGTGTGGACCATTCACATCTTACTCAAACTTTCACAAACGCACTACAATTAAAATATTCATGGTAATCTTTTGCTGCACAACTACATCCGCCACCAAGATAAAAATCATGGATGATTATAGCACGCCCGCATTCATCTTATCATTTACACGATTCGCCAGTGAAGTTGGATACCCAAAGTACTTACTACCTGACGAAGGAAGCCAACTTGTCAAGGGATGCGGAACCCTCAAATTATCGTTTCGAGATATCCAAAATCGTCTTTTTCAAGATGTTCTCGTTGAATTTGAAACCTGTCCTGTATCCGGCCATCACATGCACGGCAAGGTGGAACGGAAAATTCAGGAAATCAAGAAGTCCCTTGAAATCAACTTCGATAAGTATCGTTTCTCCGTGCTCCAATGGGAAACCGTCGCCAGCCAGCTGTCTAACACTATCAATGATGCGCCATTGGCTCTCCGTGGACATACAGAATTTGAAGTATCTGACATCCTGACCCCTAACAGACTTTTGTTAGGACGCAACAATGACAGAAGTCCAACTTTTCCAGTCGAAGTCACAACTAAACCCGACAAATTTCTCAAGCAAAATCAGGAGCTTTTCAATGCCTGGTTTGAAGTATGGTTAACAGTTCACGTACCAAAACTCATGCATCAACCCAAATGGTTTGACAACTCATTCAATCTGAAAGTTGTAGATATCGTTTTATTCAAGAAACAAGAAAACCTGCTTTGCAATACCTACCAATACGGGAAAATAAAGAACATTGAGACAAGCAAGGATGGTCGCATTCGCAGAGTTGAAGTCCAATACCGGAACGAAACCGAAAACTTCGATCGTACCACCTACAGAGCAGCGCGTGGCTTGGTAATGATTCATCCTGTAGATGAGTTGGATTTGTACAATGAGTTGATCTTAAATGATATTGACGACAATTGAAATTTTGCATATGCCGGCCGGGCAGTGTAAACTGAGAAACTCGTGAAATACAAAATTTCATGTTTGTGTTCTTCTTGGCTTTATTTTAATATATTCAAAATCTACAAAAATATACAAATTTAAGTTTTCCTTGTTTTTCAGTGTCTTTCTGTTTTTTGTCACATGTTGACAGAGCTTTCTTTAAGGGTCTAGACACATTTTGGAAGTTTTCTTGCATGTCCACTTTGTTCTGGTCCTTGTCCTTTGTTTTGTTCTGCATTTTACATACAATTCAATTTTAGAATAATTTATATAATTTATGCACAAAAAATAGTTGATTTATTCATAATTTATTACATATCCACTTTGTTTTTTATAATTTTTGTCCACTTTGCTTTTTGACACAAAACCAGCACTTTGCTTTTTGTCATCAGTTGTCAACTAGCTTTTGAGGAGTTAACATCACTCTCAACTTCAACTGAACTCAACTGAACTCAATTCAAGATGGCTTCCAGTTAACTCTTAAGCTAAGTTGGGAACATCAATCAGTATATTCAATTCAAATCAAATCTCAATTCAAGCTCTCAAGCAAACTTCATTCAAGCTCTTCATTTTGTCTAGGATTCTCACCACTACATTTCCTGGCATGCTGGTAAATAGACTTATATTTTACATTTTTCCTTCAACTTAGACTTATACTTTCAATCAATATCAATTTTCTTTGTACATTGCTGCTAGAACTTAGATTTTTCACAAAGTAGGCGTGTCAAATTTGACTTTTTTTTTTGTTCAAGTTATTTATTTTTTCTTTTGAATTCTTAATGAATTAAAGAGCTTGCAAAGAAATTGGTGCACACCTTTATAACACATGTTGCACTGTACCAGCTTGACTCTCTTGTCATTTGGCTTCAACAATATTCTTTGCTAGGCGTTCTTTGCCGTTCACTATGTTGCGAAGTGCCATCAACCTATTGTATTTTATAGTGGCCTTTATCGGCCAGATGCCTGTCTCTGCTAGAACTCCCCAGCTGGGTGTTATTGGGAGTCCAAGAAATATTTTGATGTTGGAGGTGTGTATGGACTCCGCAGTTTATGACTCCTGCTATCTTTCCTACTCTCTGTTCTATCTCCTGGAGTTGTCTTGAGAAGTTGCCTTTTTGATTGAGCAAGGTTTCTAGATATTTGTATTCTTGGCATTCCCTCACCGTCCCTTCTCTCAGTTCAAAAGACAGCTCTTCCTCATTTTTTTTCTTCCCTATGCGTAGTATTTTTGTCTTTGAGGTCGAGAAGGTGAATTTATTTGTCTCCTCCATCTCCTTGAGTGTTTTCAATGTGTTCTCTGCTGCCAGTTTAGAGCCTGCACCAGCAATGTCATCTACGTAAGCTAGCGCATTTACTCGTAGCCCTGGTGCCATTAATGCTACTATACCGGGGCCAACTTTATTCACATTCATTGTTGATGCACAGCAAAGTTGTGGTCCCAAAACTGTTCCTTGCTTCACAATCTCCCCTATCTCTATCTCCTTTGTGGAACCAACTGGGGTGTCAATGCTGATTTGGTATTTCTTGGCATTAAAATACAAAATTAAATCAAAACATAAATGGTAGAGTAGAGCTGCGAGCAGAGCTGCGTAGTTGTATTTTAATGACCAGCCAGGTCTTTCATTTGAGGGCTATGCATGTTAGCCTCGACTGATGCAAGTTACCCAATCTCAAGGTACATACTGGTTGCTATTTTCGTCATTGAAGATTTTGTCAATATTTATTCGATAACGGAATCATTTTGATTTGGCTTGATTGATTCCATCATCGCTTGTTGACTCTCGAGAGATTCTTGTTCATTGGAGCTTGATCATTATCAATTAGAATAATACCAATTTATATTTGTACGATAAAGTGATAACAAAAGCATGATTGATGACTTTAGCCCAAAAGACAACTTAAATGATAAAAGTACCTATATGTTACTTTTGATGCTAGCTCAAATATATTTTCAAACAAGATAACGTAAGTGGTCCTAAATCTGACAGCCCTGCCTAAATCCGATGGGGTCTTTCAAAGATACAAACTAAAATAAAAACAAACCTTTCGCTGTGACGCAATGAAGATATCAAAGTGTCAACTAAACTGAGAGATTTGATACCCTGAACCAATTGAGCCAAATAACAACATTTGCTTCTTATATGAAACATAATTTGTTATTACAAAATTGTTAACGTTATAAACACGAGCAACGAATCAGAATAATAGAGGTAATTATTTTTAGAACTCACACTCTTTTGATCACATTAATCTTGACATTATAGTCATCTTGTTAGATGTCGGATTGAAGACCACTCACGGTACCTTTCACAAAAAAGTATTTTTGATAATGTACTGGCGAATCAACTTATATTTTCATAAACACTTTGACGTGAGATTGTAGATAACGCTTGTTATTATTACCGCAAAATAAATAGTAATGGCATTACTTTAATATACTGTACTTATATTAATTATAGAAGTTGTTGAATTTTATTCTGCAACGCAAGGTTGTTGAAAAAATTAGTTTGGACTGGTTTGGATTGATTTTATAAATGAAACATTGGGAACATCTTTTTGCCGAACACAAAATATCGCAAAAATAGACTCACAAAAAGACAAAATTTCATCACGCAAAAAATCTCACTAGTCATGATAAGTTACTGGAAATTATTTCTAGGCTGCTGATTTCTTTTCAGAAAATTGATACTACATTTGAAGTGAATAATATATATCATAAAGAGGTAGCACATTTTGAGAGATTGTATAGGTTCTAATGGCTGAAAAGCTCAAGATCATCTTTCAAACTACGCACTATTTTCTTTTAAATTTTGAAGAGACATGTATAATATATTTTTTGAACTGTTGATAAATTTGTCTTTGTAAAAGTTTAATGGAGAGCTAAGTAATTGTTTCAAAAAGTCATAAAAAGATGGGATAAAAGTCATTCAGCCATTGCACAAGAAACATGTGTGTTCTTTTTTGTCACTTGCACTCTTTTTTTATAAGAACCAGTAATTTTTTTTAAAGGTTTGGCTGTCCTTTTTTGCACTTTGAGCCTGAAATTGTTTTTGAATTGCTCAAAACCCGGCGTATTTAATTTTTGAGCCTCGTATTATTCTTATAAAATCCTTATAAAAAAGAAAGATTAAAAACCGTTTTGCCAAGTTTAAAACCATCCGTCCCGACTTTGTTAAAAAGCTCGCTGGTTTATCAAATTAAATGTCCACGCTGCAGTGCGTGCTATGTCGGTTATACACGCCGACATCTTATCAGCAGAGTTAAGGAACACGGACAACCGAGAAAACCGGTGGCAAGACACATGGATGCTTGCAACCACACCCTAGATATGGATGACGTCAGTATTTTAGCACGTAGCACTCGTACAAAAAACGTCGAGGCTCACTTATTGACTCTTGAAGCTCTTTTTATTGCACAATTAAAGCCTTCAATTAACACGAGAGACGAATACAAAAGTCATTAATTGGCCATCAAACTATTTTTATTTTTTTATTTTTGTCACTTGAGAATTAGCTCTCATTTAATTAGGTTTCTAGGTTTTTTTCAATCGAATTTTTTCAATCAATTTTTTTTTTCTCTTTACAGTAGGTTATGTGTAGTTGTAGTGTGAGATGTATATGATGTTTTTACTCGAGATTTTAATCTTGTTTTTATTCTAATTTTTAGCCTGCTGATGATCTTAAAAATGATCGAAATATATTGCAAAAAATTAACATCAAAAGGATTGTTGGTTCCTCTTTATGAGATAAAAAATAAAGAGTTGGGTTGGAAAACATAATCAATAAAAGTTGTTTGTGTCGAAATTTCTTCGCTTTGCGAAAACGGAACGGTCGTTCCGCAACCCCTTTTATGTTAATATACTTGTACTTGCTCTAAAGATATGTCAAAAAAGAATAATGTTAAAATGCAATAAAGTATTACAAGACACAAAAAAATCACAAGTTTCACCCCCCACTCTTTAGCTTTTCTTTTCATACACACTTTACACACACAAAGTCTGTTCTCACTCATTTTTTTGAGTTCTCTCTCTTGAAAAAAGAGAAAAAAACATGCAAAAATCATTCAAAAAGGAGTCAAAACTAAATAGTTTGTTTTAAACACAAGTGGCCGAAAAGGGGGGAGAGCTGAAAGGCACACAGAATATCTACATGGTATTTTCAGTTCTTGAAATAAACAGTGAAAACGGCACAGACAAAATATGTACAGGAACTAGAATAAAATAAAAATGAGTACACAGCTAAGCTTAAAAGGACAAATCACAAACATATGAAATAATACAGCATAAAAATACAAACTAATAACAAAAACACGAGTAAATACTGAAATATAAACTGACATTGACAAAAAAGGGCATCACTAAAACCATATACGCTGATCATAAAAAAGAAAAAAAAGAAGCTTCCCAAAAGATGCTGGGGAGGGTGGTGGAGCAAAAATACAGCAGTCAGCACTAGGCAAATGAAGAACTGAAAAAGGTCCATGTAGAAGAACTGAGGCCTTAAATACGCATGAAAGTGAGGCTGTCCCAAGAGTCCGGATATATATCAAAACAAACCATTTGCATCTAAACTCTGATATACAAACATATATCAGAACCTTAATCACAAGTGGTCGAAAAGGGGGGAGAGCAGAAAGGCACACAGAATATCTACATGGTATTTTCAGTTCTTGAAATAAACAGTGAAAACGGCACAGACAAAATATGTACAGGAACTAGAATAAAATAAAAATGTCCAAATCCAATGTGAAGGTAGGTGTTAGGTTAAAGTTGAAATATGTGAAGAAATAGAACGCTGGGCATGCAAACGCTGCGACAAGGGCATGTGTAAGTAAAGATACATCGCATCGGACTTCCAATCACCCATGATTGCAATAGAGTCAAGAGGGACACCAGCCTCTAATGCAAAGGTGGCCCCACCACGTCTGAATGAGTGTGACCCATATTGACGGTGTGAAAGCCCAGAACGAGACAGGTGAGCCTGAAGGATGCGCATGAAATCCCGGTAGATAAAAATCCTATTCGACCCAAGATGAGAATCTCTCCAACAAAAGGCTTGATCAGATGGGAGTGCCCCAGGGGTGAGGGAGAAGGCACGAGAAACAGCCGAAACAGGACAAAGGTGGGAAGAGGGTATGGCCACCAGCGGTATAGTAAGAGTACGCTGACCGAACTGGTCCGAAGATGGTCTTACTCCATCTCACCTTGATGTGAACCCCTGAACCCACAAAAGTGAAGTCAGACCTGGTGAGAAAGGTGACCGGGGAATATTCCCTCTGGGAACCGGCAAAAGGTGTCTCTTCCGGAAAAGCCCAAAGAAGGAAACAAGACACAAAGCCCAAAAAGAAGCCTGCTTGCTATCCAGAAGGTTGAGCTGGGAGTGAATGAAGGAAAGGATATCCACTGTGGTGGGGAGCTTGGGAACGGGAGGGATACCCTTGGAACGCTTGATACCCTTGAGTACAGAGGAAAGGAACCAGTTGTCAAGAAGAGGGTTCGGGAAACCCATCTCACGGTACAGCAGACCAACAAAATTCAAATAAACACAAACAGACTGCGGCAACAGGAACCTAGCAAGGTAGGCAGCATACATGCAGATGTGAATGCAGTCAGCCGGAGCTGTTTGAATGTCAAGCATATGACAAAACTGAAGATAGACCCTATGGTGCGTACGGTAGGCCTTGCGGGTATTGACAGCATAGGTGGCTTCACGATAGAACTGCACATCTGCCAGCAGTGAAGACGCAAAGTCTAAAAGGCAGAGTGAAAGCATGAGCCAGACCCATTACAAACCAAGAAGAAACAAGAAACAGTTCTCAGACATGTGCCAGACAATGTCATCAGATAAAGCAAACTGATAAAAGTGGTCACAAAGATACTGGAGAAAAGCCGCAAGATGTTTGTGTTCGTGCAATCGAGAGACATAATCAGCAACAACATTCAGGACCCTCGGGACATGGAAAACTTTGAGGCGAAAGTTATATGTGGCAGAACACCAGAACAGACGCCTGAGGTAAGTCATCATGAGCGGGTTTCGAGATGATCCTTTGTTTAGCATACCCACTGCAGCCGTGTTGTCACAGTAAATATGGACTACCTTATTACACAAGTAAGGAGCCCATCGTTCTAAGGCAAACACAATGCAAAGAGCCTCCTTGTAATTGATGTGCAAACCTGCTAAAGCAGGGGCATCAATTAACAAGTTGGAATAAAACCAGTCGTTCTCAAACACTGCTCCAATACCTATCTTGCAGGCATGTCTTGTGTGGATGGTAGTCACAGGCCGCATGTCATGGAATGAGCACTGACCGTTAAAAACGTCAAGAAAATCCAGCCACCAAGATATGTCCTTAAAAAATTCCTCACTGAGCAGACACTTGGATGACTGCTTTTGCAAGGAACCCATAAGGTCCAAGATCCGACGCAAGAAGGTCCTGCCGCCATAAATGACTTTGCAGGCCCAACTGAGACGGCCAGCCAGCTGTTGTAACTGTCTTTTAGATGCACGAGCTTGGGACTGAAAAGACATCAGGACGTCTCTCAGGTCACCTAGCTTTCTGGCAGGAAGTGCGAGAGTCAATATTGTAGTATTAATCTCAACACCAAGAAACACAAGTTTCTGGCAAGGTGAAACAAGCTTAGAAGGACTGATAGTGAAACCTAGGGATATCAGGAGTGAGTGAAGGGTATCAAAAGCAGCTTGGCATTCCTGCCGAGTCCGACCAATGACCAGGAAATCATCAAGATATACAATGATCAAAGGAAAGCCTCTTCTCTGCATCATGCGCCGAACACTCTGGGTCAAACGATGAAATATACCAGGTGCGCTGCGTGCTCCAAAAGGGAGACGTGTGTCTTTTAGATACGTGTAGTGCTCATCCCCACTAAATTTCCACTTCAAACCAAGAGCAGCATGGTTAGCAGGGTGGACAGGGACAGATCTGTACGCGTGTCTCAAATCTATCTTGGCGATAAAGAAATTTTCCCCTATCAACCGACAGGCGTCATCTAGGGTCTGAAAAGATTGTTTCTCAATATCAATATAAGAACTGACACCCAAACCGTGGGGCATCGAACAGTCGTGGATCAAACGGAGATCCTCTGAATCAGGCTTTGGAACTGCTCCAAGTGCACTGATAATAACAGGTTTTTCATTCGCTGAAATATAATTTCCAGCCGAGAGTTCCTCCAAAATAGTAGCTTCAACTTTTTCTTTGGAACCCGGGCCAACTGCAGAATTGTAGTTGTCCATCTCCGCAGGGCTGATTGTCGCATCTGCTGGGAGCAATTGAAACTCATTGACCACCCCGTCAAATAGAAATTGACGGTCTGGATCATTCAGGAGTTCTTTGTCCCAAACTGCAGAGTCAAGCGGAGATGGAGCAGGTTTAATGAAAAGGAGTCATTGAGAGCCACCCTCGCCCACAGTATGAAGGAAACCTTGGGTGAGATTTTCCGCAAACCTGTGAACAAACCTTTCGGTTACAAGCATGAGCAAACTTGCAAGGAGACTTCTGACATCCTTTCCGAGAATTGAACATGCGACAAATCTCCAAACCGGAGAAGAGATGAGACATGATGGCTGGACCCTTATTGTTACTCGCAAGGCCAGACAAAAAAGACGAATCACTCTTGGCTGTGGAAGTATCATTGCCCAGCCCAAGTCCACGAGGTAGCTTCGCAGCCCAGCGAGGCATAAGAACTGTTGATATTTTTATTATGTTTTTAGCTATTATTTGTCTTATTTGCTTTTTGTTCCGTATTTTATTATGCCATTTTCCATAATGGTAGATTAGCTACGCATAACGTTTTTACTATCGAATATACTAGTTTTTCTAGCATAAAGCTGACAGTCTCAATTGTCTTTTCTATCTGCCTCCATCATGACAAGCTCAACAGGTTATGGGCCCAGTGCGAACAATCTTTGGCAGAACATTGCTTTCGATGGAGATGAAAGAAAATTTGAGCTGTGGGAGGTGAAGTTCTTAGGATACATGAACATTCGTAAACTGAAACATGTTTTCGTTTCTGAAGATGAAATTACAGCTGAGAAAAACGAATTAGCTTTCTCTGAACTCATCCAATTCTTAGACGAACGTTCCATTTCACTTATTATGAGAGATGCAAGAGACAATGGTAGACTTGCATTCAAAATCCTCAAGGAACATTATGCTGCTTCAGGCAAACCGAGGATAATAACTTTGTACACTCAGTTAACCTCTTTGATCAAACGAAACAATGAATCAATCACTGACTACATCTTACGAGCTGAGTCAGCTGCAAATGCCCTACGTACCGCCAAGGAAACCGTGAGTGATGGCCTTCTTGTGGCCATGGTTGTAAAAGGACTCCCAGATCAATACAAATCCTTTATAGCCGTTACTACCCAATCAGAGGACGTAGTGCAAGATTTTCAAAAATTCAAACAAGCCCTCAAGAACTTAGAGGATACAGAACAGACTCGTAACAAACGTCCTGACTCAACTGAAGGTGATAATATCATGAAGACAGACTCCTATCGTACCAAGAAACTCACATGCTTTAATTGTGGTGCTGCTGGCCACAAATCAACCGACTGTCGCAAACCCAAAAAGCAAAATACGACAAACCGTATTGCTCGTACCACAAAACTAATTCCCATTCGAACGAGACATGTCGAAAACAAAAACAACAACACACAGCTAAAACCGTTTCGGACATATCAGAAGGACATTCATTTGTATTCACAGTTGAGGATAGCAACAAACTGCTTTTAAAAACTTCATCAGACAAATTTCTAGTTGATTGTGATGCAACCACCCACATTGTGAACACAGACTCAAACTTTATTGACATTGATACAACTTTCAAACCAGACCAACATTTCATCGAACTTGCTGATGGTTCCAGATCTAACAACCTAGCAAAGAAAAAAGGAACAGTGTCAATTTCTTTATTATCTTCCACTGGAAAAGTCGTTAATGCAAAATTAGACAATGTATTGTATGTACCTTCATTTCCACAATGCATTTTCTCAGTCCAAGCAGCAACAAAGAAAGGAACAAAATTGAACTTTGAAGGTGATCATGCTGAACTTATTACCACTGATGGTACCACATTCCCGATCGAGCAACATGGTCGATTGTACTACCTCTGTAAGACATCAATATCCGATACCAGAACTGAATCGCTCAAGACATGGCACAAACTTCTAGGTCATTGCAACCTTTCAGACGTCAAAAAGCTAGAAGGAGTCGCCCAAGGAGATACCGATCGTCTACGTAGTGACAATGGCACTCCCCCATATATCATATATCATATATCATATATATATATCAGCTGAATTCAAAGCACTTTTGTTAAAGTACAATATCAAACATGAATTGACATCACCCTACTCGCCACACCAAAATGGGACAGCAGAACGAAACTGGAGAACACTTTTCGAGATGGCAAGATCTTTGTTAATCGAAGCCAACCTACCAAAGTCACTATGGACTTACGCTGTCCTAACCGCCACACATATTCGAAACCGTTGCTATGTGCAAAGATTGAAAACTACACTGTACAGCGTAATCACTGGAAGGAAACCCGACATCTCGAAGATGCATCTATTCGGAAGTGTTTGCTACCCTCTCATCCATGACCCAAAGAAACTAGACCTTCGATGCAAAAAGGGTTATGGTTATTTTGTTGGGTACGATCGTGACAGCCCATCATACCTCGTCTATCACCCAGACAAACGCGACTCGACTCGTAAAGTTCACCGATAAGTTTGAAACTAAACCGGAATCAGATGTACTCTTGCCTCCAACTGAACCTGAGGAGCAAGAAGTTAAGACAGAGACAGAACCATCCAAGCCAGTAGTCAGTCCAGAGCAACGTAAAAGCTATCCATTGAGGAGCCGTCAACAACAAATGAAAGATGCAGACGTGAAAGAGGACAGCGATTCCATCAACCACATTGATTTTTGCTACCTGGTGAATGCCCCGCTTACTTACCAGGAAGCCATGACCAGCTCAGATTCGCAAAAATGGGCAGCCGCAATGGACGATGAAATTAAATCGTTACAACTCAACAACACCTACACGTTAACCGAACCGCCTGAGAACAAATCAATTGTTGGTGGAAAATGGGTTTATCACAATCAGAAATCCAGACTCTCCAATCTACAAAGCCAGATTCGTTGCCAAGGGATATTCTCAGATCCAAGGGATTGATTATACCGAAACGTTCTCTCCGACAGCCCGCATGGAATCAGTCCGTACCATAATGCAAATTGCCATACAGAACGATCTAGTACTCCATCAAATGGATGTCAAGAGTGCTTACCTTCACGCTCCAATCAATGAGGACGTATATGTTACTCCACCGGAAGGATATGAACCCGTCAATAAAGTGTGGAAGTTGAACAAGTCGCTTTAGGGATTAAAACAGAGCGGTCGTAATTGGCACACTCTTGTACACGATTATCTCATTAACGAACTATCCTTCAAGCAATCATCAGCAGACCCATGCATCTATTTTCAACAGGGTGGAACCGTCATCCTACTCGTTTGGGTAGACGACATTCTCATCAAAATTTAAGATGAAAGACCTCGGACAACTATCTACCTTCCTCGGTATCAACTTCAAACAGACAGAGGAATTCAACACCATGTCGCAATCACATTACCTTGAAGCTGTTTTAAAAACTTTTAATCTATTGGACTGTAAACCCCAATCTACACCGAAAATCGCAGTTCAACCTTCGAATCCATGCATTCTGCGTCTTCAACTGATGACCGTCGTAGTATCACTGGTTATCACATTAGCCTCACTGAACATGGTCCACCAATCAGTTGGAAATCCAAGAAGCAAACCTCCGTTGCACTATCGACTTGTGAAGCCGAATACGTTTCGTTGTCAATCACATGTCAAGAAACCATCTATCTTGCTCGTCTTCTAAATGAACTGACTGAGCACGATTTACAACCAACCATCATCAAGAACGACAATCAAGAAGCATTGTCATTGTTTAAGAACCCTGTTAAACATTCTAAATCGAAACACATTGATATTCGTTACCACTTTATTCGAGAAGTCTATTCGAATGGAAATGTAGTTATTGATTATGCACCATCTGATGACAATGTTGCAGATGTCTTCACCAAACCACCAAAAAGACATCTCCTAGTCAAATTCGGACAATTTCTTTTCGGACAGTAAACAAAAATGAAAGTAATCCTCAAGAGGGAGTATTGATATTTTTATTATGTTTTTAGCTATCATTTGTCTTATTTGCTTTTTGTTCCGAATTTTATTATGTCATTTTCCATAATGGTAGATTAGCTACGCATAACGTTTTTACTATCGAATATACTAGTTTTTCTAGCATAAAGCTGACAGTCTCAATTGTCTTTTCTATCTGCCTCCATCATGACAAGCTCAACAAGAACAACCTCATGTAGGTGACTATAATACAATAATGACCGGTTAGTGAGGGCTGTACTGAGAAATATTGCCCGAGGTCAAGTAACGACCGAGCTTGCGAGGTTGTTGCGTTGACCGAGGGCAATATTTTCAGTACAGCCCGAAAAAAGCCGGTCATTATTGTATTTGTTAACCGTTTCCTTAAGCTTCGATTGATTTTAAGCGCTTTATCCAGGAAAAATAGCGAAATAAAGCGGAAAAAACAAGCGTGTTTTGCGTGTCACGTATCGACGAAGTTATCCGATGTCGCCTAACCGAGTTTTACAACTTCGGAAATATTTGACGAAGTTATCCGACGTGACTTAACCGAGTTTTCCATCTTCGGAAATATTTGACAAAGTTATCCGATGTCGCCTAACCAAGTTTTACAACTTCAGAAATATTTGGTGAAGTTATCCGACGTGACTTAACCGAGTTTTCCATCTTCGGAAATATTTGAATTGAGTTTCCCGATGTCGTTTAACTTTAAGTTTCCGGGTTTTTCCGTAGATGTAAGATAACCGGAGTTATCCGATTTTGGGGAACATTACGGATAAAATACTCTATTTCGCCGGAAAACTTATGATATTTTCTGATATTAGGAGTTTTCCTCAGTTCTAATAACTTTTCAAGCTAATGATAGCGGAGTACGGATATCTTTGTTTTAAAGGTATAAATTTGCAGTGAAAATGACCAATAGAAAAACTAATCTTCACGTGACCATATTTAATTTGGATTACTGTCGGCTCTCTTGATTAGGCAATTTTATGCGGAAAAGAAAGTTTACTAAAGTATGTAAGATGAGTTTTTTCACACAATGTAACACGAGAAACGTTTGAATATTATGTCATTTTTAGATATATCTTTAGTTGATCTTATTTTAAAAAAGTTGTAAATATTAGTTATATACATTTAATTTAATTTATAGAAGTGTATTTCTCAGGTCTATTGACCTCTATGAAACAATCTTACATCTTTACAATTTATAGATTTTATCTTTCCATTCGTTTGTCAATTCTAGTTTGAATTTCCCTACGGACGGTGCATTTACAACATTGGTTGCCAAACTGTTCCAAGTATCAATGCTTCTATAGTAAAGTGAATTCGTTTGGTATCCTCTAATGCCGTCTTCAGCGAAATTCCTCTTTAATTCGAGATTGTGCTTACGTTGAGGTCGATTTCGAAGAACGAGTTTCTGACATAGGGAAGATTTATCATAGACATTAAGATGTTTATATACTTCCACCATGTCCCCGATTTTACGCCGGATCTTGAGGCTGGGTAGGTTCATGACTTGTAAACGTTCTTCATATGAATGGTTTCTATAACCACCGACAAGTCTTGTGGCCCTACGTTGGACACTTTCAATTGCATCAGAGTGTTTGATCAGTCGTGGAGACCAAACAGCTTGCGCGTACTCAAGGTGAGGTCTCACAAATGCAATGAAAAGTGTGCGGAGCATCTCGGGAGAAAGGAAGTCGAAGCTTCTATTAATCAATCCAACGATCGAGTTAGCCTTCTTGATCTTGGTGTAGATGTGTTCTTCGAAATTCAATTCACTATCAATAATCACTCCAAGATCCTTCTCTTGATCAACATGTTCTAGGACAGAGCCAGCGATCTCGTAAGGATGTGCATGTTGAATGTTCCAGAATTTCCCTAGTGACAGCACGTGGCACTTGTCAGGATGGAATTTCAACAACCAGTCACCAGACCACTTTTCCATTGCCTCGATATCGTGCTGAAGTCTAATTGCATCTTCAGCGTTATTTATTTCTTCAACAAGCTTTGTGTCATCGGCAAAGAGAAACATTTCTGAGTTGGTAACTTCAGCTAGATCATTGATGTAAATAACGAAAAGGAGTGGACCTAAGACACTTCCTTGTGGTACACCACTTTGCACCTGGCATTTCTTAGATAACTTTCCATTGACCTTCACATATTGGTAACGATCGGACAAAAATGCTTTCATCCAACCAAGTACCCTTCCTCTGATACCATACGCTTCGAGTTTTCTTAGTAATCTGAAATGTGGAACGGTGTCAAATGCCTTTGCGAAGTCGAAATAGATTACGTCAACAACCTTATCATTGGATATCGAGTCTGCACATTTGTCTAAGTAGTGAAGTAGTTGTGTCACTGTCGATCGTTTACCCATGAACCCATGTTGTTTGGTTGATAACAATTTCTCATTCGTGAGGTGTTCCATTATTTGTTTCTTTAGGATTCTTTCCATTACTCTACACGCAACTGATGTTAAACTAATGGGCCTGTAATTTTCTGCAAGGTTCTTTTTTCCTTTCTTGTAGATCGGGGACACATGTGCAGTCTTCCAATCATCAGGTAGTTTACTTTCTACGAAGGACTTGGCCATGATAGTATGTAAAGGACCGGCTATGTAAAAGGCCAGCTTTTTCAGCATGACTGGGTGAATCTCATCAGGTCCTAGCGATTTATTAGGATTCAAATCTTTCAGTTCCTTTTTGATCATGTCGATTGTTAGATCGAATGCTACATATGTGTCTGTTCGTGATGGAAACTCAGGTAGTGATCCAGCAGGTTCATTCGTAAAAACACTGCAAAACTGATCCTGTAGGATGTCAGCTTTATTCTCATCAGTAAAACGAAGTGATGATTTATCATTTGGATCAAGGAGAAGAGGGGAAATTCCCGTTTTGGTCTTCATTGAGTTCCGGATATGCTTCCAAAACTTCTTAGGGCTTCTTTTTGCTTGACCACAAATTCGTTCTTCTAGTGTTCTTCTTTCTCGTCTGATCTTTCCTGTAACCTTGTTTCGCGCAGTAGCGTAAATAGCTCTATTTCTCTGTTCCGAAGTTGTACCTATTGATCTTATCCATTTGCGATGAAGGCGACGTTTTTCTTTTAAGCTTTGTTGAATATCTTGATCGATTGCAAAACTTCCCTTTTTTCCGTAGGCATGTTTCCCCTTCGTACGAGGAACGTACCGATTCCTAAGCTCGAATAATTTATCTCGCAACATCTTCCAGCAATCATTTACGTTTGCATTTTCTGCTTTTTGATGGAAACCTGTAACCCAGTCAGAGTTCTCAAGATGTCCTTTCATTGCTTCAAAATCTGCCTTATTGTAGTTATAGTTTTCAATAATGCATTCTGTTTCAAGGTAACATTCGAACGTAAATGATAGAACACTGTGATCACTTTTATGAAGTGGTGAAAGATAGGTTATGTTGCTAACCTGGCTTTCTTCATTTGTCAGAATCAGGTCAATAATTGATGGCGTATCGGTACCTCTAGCTCTTGTTGGTTCATCGACGTGTTGGTAAAAGAAGGAGTCTCTTAAAGCTTCGAGAAATTGTTCGTTTTCCTTCGTGTCATCGTGAGGAGTTGACCAGTTTTCCCAATTGATATCTTTATAGTTGAAGTCACCGACGATACACTTATGACTGTATTTCTTATTCATTGCTATTTCCTTCAGAAGAAGATTAAGTGCTGTATTGTTTTTTGCTGATGTTAGCGTGTTGGTTGGACTTCGATACATACATCCAAAAAGCAAAGAATCCGCTCCTTTGAGTTTGATTTCCAGTAAGCCACCTCCTGAAATTCACTATTGGGTGTCACTTCGACTACATTTTTGATCGATTTATGTGTCAAAACGATGATTCCACGTCCAACATTATTTAAGGCATTTGTTTCGTAGGGTTCGGAATAGCCTTCAATGTGGTAGTCTTGTATGAGACGTTCTTTTTTCGAATGTTTCGGTTTTTACTTCACAAATTGCAATGATATCGGGTTGTTCTTTTGAAATCACTTCATTTAGTTCTTTTCTCTTTATTTTAGTTAGTTGGTCTGCATTAGTATATAGTATGTTAAGGTTTTTTCGTTTGTTAGTTTGTTCGTCTTTCTTCTTTGTTACGTCTTTTTTTCGTGTTTGGTTTATTGCCGATCTTTGGCGTTTATCTTCTTTACACCGAATCCGTTTTTTGCAAAACCCCGCACTCTCCAGACTCCATCTTTTTCGGTTTGATTTCGTGCCTTAGCATCTTCTGCCGCCTCTTTGTACTTGTACATTGTGTTATTGTTAAAATATAATAATGATTTGATGTTATAAATATTAGTTAAATATACATTGTGTTCTTGTTAAAATATAATAATGATTTGATGTTATAAATATTAGTTATATACAAAAGAAATACATGTGTTAATCCATGCTGTTAAATAAAAAATTTTACGAGGCAGTCTCTTCGATTGGCTGCGTGGTAAATTTTCCGACGGCTCTCGCGTCGACGGTGGACCATCCACACGATACAATAATTTGCCACTCCGCTCCGGCTCGATCCGTTTTAAAAGATTTTCAAACTTTTCACTGCGCCAGGTAAGTTTTCGACGGGTGAGATTTTTTATGCTTTTGTCGTCGACGTCCGAATCCTCGTCCGTGATGACATCTCCAGATATGGAATTTATCATCTACTTTTCTTCTTCGTCGAGGTCGTCAAAGAAAGCGGCAGCCAACTTTTGTCGACGTATTGCCTCCTAGTTATGAAAAAAAAAAAAAAATACGTAAGTAATTGACCCGTTAAAATGTTTACCCAAAGAGGACAGCTACATGGCAGACTGAGCGTTGCTTTTGACTGCATTAATTCACTTTCTACACTTTGGAGTAATATACTTGGGAAAATGAAAATAATCACCTTGGTATGCAATTAAAAATTAGGGAATGTTATATTAATGTTTAACTTATTTCGTCTACCATATCGTCGATTTTTCACAATTTTGAGTTTCAATTCTTCTTCTGTGAGGGTTTCTTTCTCCTTGATGCCTCTCTTTAGATTATTGAAGTAGCGATTGCACGACTCTAAAGGAAAAGATACCATATTTTGAAACAAATGAAGGTTTTCTTTTGGTCACCAATGGCTTAAATGTAGAATAGTTTTTGTTTACTTTCTATCCACTTTATCTAAGTGCCAAAAGAAAATTTCCTAGTAAAACTAAAACAATTTAAGTTCTTACTATTTACAACTTTCATTGGATAATCGTTGAACGGGAGTATCTCATCAATGATTTTCTTTGTAAAACGTACGTTCTCACCGGTGTAGCGGATTATTTTAACTCCCTGTAAATGTTGACCCTCCCAGTTAATATAAAATAGGAAATAATGACTCCCCTAGAGTAGAAATTTCCTAGGAAATATTGACTCCCTTAGTAAATAATGACTCCCCTTAAAAAAGCTGAGGGAGTCAAGATAAACTAGTTTATCATGACCCCCCCCCCCCAAAGTAGTCATTGTTTGTTCACACTACTTTACTATATATATCCATACATAAGGGCCCTTTAGCATTCGTATTTGAATGTCTTTGCAAGATATTCTTCCTTCGCCTTTCTAATAGATCTTCCAGGTATCATTTTAAGGTCCTTAAAGAAAAACTTTTGTACGTTCCTTTGTTTTATAGCCGTGTGATCTGTTTGTTACAGTTTTTACCAAAGTTGTCTTTTTATTTATACAGTACGCCCAGGAGAAATTAGTCCTCTGTTTTAAAAGTGCCATAGCCTTCGATAGAAAAATTAATTTTTCATAAATTTTATACCGTTAGAAAGGAAATCTTCCCCTCCATTCAAAAGTACAAAGACTTTGCTCAAAAAAGATTTCTAAAACTTAAAAATCAAGTTTTTAACTAAACAATTTTAACGATAAATTAACTTGACTTATCAAAAGAAAACTTTTATAAGCTTTTAGTTTTAGATTTTTTTTAAATCAGGCAAAAACTTTTACATTGCGATTTTTATACCATTGTAATCCTCGTAAAATTCCGCATCGAACCATGTAAATTTTTTCATACACTGCACGAAATAAGGAGTTTACGCAGTTCCGTTTACCTCAGTAAACCCGAGCGCAAACCTTTGTAAACATAATGTTTACAACGGGTTTACACTCTGCGTAAATACGAGGTTTCAGTTCTGTTTTAAATGTCTAAAAGTGAACTCCCTGCTTTGCGTAAATTAGATGTTTACAAACGAGTCAATATGAAGTTTCTGCATTTGTAAATGCGATCTTTACAAACAGTTGTAAATTTGGAGTTTACTGATTTGTAAATACGATGTTTACAATGTAAAAATTATTTTTCTGTCAGTGCGCATATGTGATATTTACAGTGCAGTAAGTTGAGTTTTACGCATCCTTTAAAACAGGTGAAACTGTATTCGCGAGATGCGAAGACACATGCAGTGGACACGAGATGATCTCGGAAGACCTCCCACAAGACGCCTGGCCAGGCGTCTCGAAGACTTCTGACAGACGTACTGAAATGAAAGACCTATCAGACGTCCCTGAGATGTCTTTCTGGATGTCTGTTTGACGGATATTTGAGTGCGAAATGACGTTGAGTCTAGTCGATTAGACGTTCTGTTTTATTTATTCAAATGACTTAGTTTAAACTATCAAAAATTACAAAAATATTTCAAGGTCTTACAACCCAAAATTATCTCAGTTACTAATTAAAATTGTGTACCAAATTTTTTTTTGGTTAAGTTTGACTAAGTTTTTTAATGTTCCAATAGTTTATTGAAAGTTTTTTACTATTGTAAATGTTTTCTACCAGTTAAAAATGACAGGTCACGACAGCAAAGTGTTCAACCAATTGATTTCCAATGCAGTATTTCAACCACCTTGATAAAAGTTTTCGAATAATCAAAAATTAAGTCAATTCGTAGAATTCATCCATTCGCAAATAAGTTTGTAAATTCATTTGATCTTTTAGTTTTGTCTTATTTCTCATTGAAAGTCAATCCAACATCATGTTTCGAAGACCGCTTCCTCGAAGGTTTGCTTTTGTGATTCCAGGCATTGTGATTTTCCTTGAAGTTATGATGATGCAAGATTATATTCTGTTTTGTAATTCATTTCAACTCCATCAATATTTATCTAAAAAAAGAAAATACATAAGAATATTAAAAAAGATACAAAAAATCAAAATCAGTTTTCTATGAAAATTTTAAGTTCTAGCAGCACACACTTCTTCAAACACAAAAACAAAAATCTCACAAAATTTGATAAGTTTTTCAGAGAGAGAGAAGAAAAAGCTTTTATTCAAATTCTTCATTTTGATTGGTTAAAAAGTTGAGAGACGTTTAACAGCATGAAATTCCGAAGATTCCAGAGCCTTTTTAGAAATAATTTTGATGGACATTTTTATATCAAAAATCTTCTTTTTTGATTATACAAACGATTTCATAGATATCAAATTGAAGCAACCTACCTTTAAATGTTGATGCATACTTTTCACACCCCGTTGGCTTCGTCACTTATTTTGTTTACTAGGAACCGCTACACAATCTTTTATGTTGAACTTTTTCACAAGTGGGTGTTTTTCACACATTTCATAATAGCAGCGCGCGTCTTTTTAACATCATTAAAATACAAAACAAAAGCAAATTATGCCGCAATGAAGGTGTTATTGCGAAAGTTTAGTTTTCTAAAATATAGATTGCGCAGAAGTGATATTTCTGCATTCGTAAACTTCACATCAAGTTTACACTTGCGAAGATAGAAGATTTACGCTGCGTAAACCTTTTGTAAATATCAACTTTACAAAAATGATAAAATGCGTAAACGTCTTATTTCATGCAGTGATAATAGCACAATTATTTAAAACTCTTTATTTATTAGCACAATACATGAAAAGGTTATAAGCATAATTTCTTATGTAAAATGATAGATAGACAAAAGATTTAATTGATGATTACGGAGCCACTGAACTGTAGCATTGCTTAAATCTTCGATTTTCCTTTATGCTGTGAAGCTTTTTTTGAAAAGTTATATTTTTGGAAAGCCTGATAAATGCTCCATCTCACTGTGGAAGAATTTTCAAAATTGGCCAAAAATTCGAAAAGCTATACCACTTCAAAGACGGAGGACTAATTTTTTATGGACGTACTGTATTTAACTTTCATCACATTGGGATTACTGTAAATATTTCTTCTAAAAGATCACTGTGACAAGCGCATTCTCTCGTTGATTTCTATTGTCCCCTGTTTTTTAGATTTTAAACCTCTTGAGAATTGCTTTAAGATGCTAAATTTTGCTAATTCGTTACTTTTCTCGTTCAAGGCTATGAAATAAGAATTTTTTGCAGAGCTGATTTTCGTCGTTGACACCCACCGAAATTCTTTCATTCTTCAAGGGACTTTAGGAATTTTCAGAATGTATGGTATTCCGCAGAACAGATTTTTCACGTAATTGTCGGTAGACACGAAGTTTAAACGTTTATTCCTCATTCGGTTTCTCGCCAGTATTTTGTAACACGATCTTACAAAGAGGGAAGTATACAGTATACAAATTTTGAGCCAAATCTAAAAATTCTTGAAGAAAATGCTTCCCTCAGATGGAGTATTTCTCTTACGGGGGTCTGTAGAGTTAGGCCTGGATAGCCAAATGAATTTTTAAATAATTTTGTCATAGATAATAGAGGGGAGTCATTTTAAACCAAAGGGGGTCAAGATTTCCTAGGAAATAGCAACTCTAGGGAGTCTTCATTTACTAGTTTATTTTGAGGTGGGGAGTCACTATTTACTAGTTTATTATGACTGGGGAGTCATTATTTAGGGGAGTTAATTTTTTTTGTCACACCGGCATCAAATCTGTAAAAGGAAGATTAATCTAATTATTATTTCATTAAAAAAACTTAATCTACTGGCCTCAACCAAAAGGCGGAAATGAGACAACATTATTTTAAACGATGTACAGAGCCAGAAGAAAATAATTATCAAAAATTAGTGAGCAGCATAAGCAGAGTTTTTTGTTGAAAATTGCCTCATGTCACACTAGTTTTGGACTTAAGATTCTAACCCTGCTTGGGTTTAGAAATAATGACAATATGAAAAATAAATACCGTAGATTGAAGTTCCATTCATCTTCTTCCCCCATTTTGGCCTTGACTGCTTTACGCACCTTGTCCTACAAAAATTAGGAAACTAGATTTAAAACTAACAGAAGACTACATATTTTGTATTTATTTCATTATTTTTTGTTTTATATTTTCCATTAAAAACCAAACATTACTGAAAGTTGAACGAATTGTGCCCCTTGGTAAGTTATGGCAGATTTTTGGGAAAAGTCCAACAAAGGGCAATTGCTTTAAACAACCCTGACATAGTGGGAAAGAATGCCTTTGAAGAAGATCAGCTAAGACTAGTGAGGGTTAAGCATAGGCACAATAAAATTGATTTACAGAAAGATCAGGAGGTATTGTAGCATCACTTCCTTGAGCTTCACCAGGAATAGTTGCCATCTGCTCGAGGTCATCCATTCGCTTTTGAAAAGCTTGAATGATTACATCGTGATCTTTTATTATCTTCTCCAGCACAGTGAACCTTGCATCATTCTTTTCATGATTATTCTTCACAGTTCTGAAAGAGTAAGAGCAAAAAATTATCAGGAAAAGGGTACACAAAGTAAACTTGTTTCATGCAAGATAGCGGGATCTAAATGAACAGTTCTAAGATTAGGCTTTTTTGTTCAGGACCTTTGTTTATAACATATGGCTTAGTTTTGGTATGGACTTCTAAAAGTGCAAAATGATGACGAAAAAAACGAAAGCGCAAAGAATAAAGAACCCAGTCTCAGATTGTTATTCTATTGATTATGATTACAGAATTGAACAATTGGAAAAAAAGTGTAGAAATTATCTCCCTTATTAAAATTTCTAACTTTATTTAGGAACAATGAGCGAACGATAGTGAAGGTAAATATTGCTTGACATTCAAAAAAGGGAAAGGGTTCTACATCCTAAACGTCAATATCATGTTCACC
Source organism: Clytia hemisphaerica (assembly GCF_902728285.1). NCBI lineage: Eukaryota > Metazoa > Cnidaria > Hydrozoa > Leptothecata > Clytiidae > Clytia > Clytia hemisphaerica. The sequence continues at coordinate 430,028 of NW_027104095.1, read as the reverse complement.
GTGGCAACATAAGTATGGATGTCATCCCTAAAAGAATTTACCAATAGTGCTTGCAAAATTACCAATGAAATGGAAAGAGCCTATACCAAGAAAGTAAAATAATACCTTAGCAGGTTTGCATATTTACTGGAAGACTTTGACTTTGGGGTACTTTTCGTTGTTGCACTACCACCTCTCGTATTTATATGATCAGTAGACAGTTGGAGAATTTCTTCAATCTCACGATCTTCAACTTCAAGGCTGAAAGTATAAGAATAGTATCATGTGATTTGGAAGTAAAACATTATCAGTATAATGTCCTTGCTGGACTGTCAAAGCTGATGGAAATTAATCTAATGTTTATCGTAAGGACAGTCAAAAACCTGCCACACAAATTTGTCATTATTTGAGATTTTTTGAAAAGTTGTCATCATTTTCCTTCGTCCTACACGAGAAAGAATATTTAATTTGCAGTACAATATTTTTGAGCTACGACTGTTCAAAACAAGGCAACAATCAATAATATGTTCTGTTTGCGTCACCCAACAGACTCACCTTCAAAACATAAATCCTGAGTCGGAAAAATGTCGGTATAATTTTTCATAGCCAAGCACCTCTTTGAATCATCATTCGCTATAAGTTTTTGTTTACTGAACCCACATTGAGTCCTGTTCAAGATTTTTATTCACCCTTATTGAAAATTTTAAGTCGAAATTCAGCGACGCAATGGGGCCGATACCCTGAGGGCTGAAAATAAGGTCCGCTTTTAAGGTTAACATGTGCGCGCACATTTCAAAAATGGCTGCAAAAGATTTTGTTGATTGCCGACAATATATCGGGATTTACTAAATGTTAAAAACCCAACGAAATATACTACCGACCAACCGACTGGATTTGAAGATGTTTTATGGACGCCGAACAGAACATAATTTTGATGATCGCCCAAACGGCCTGTGGCGTTTTAAACTTAATGGAGGAACGGCCCTGTTATATTCGCTAATATATTGTGCAGTCAATTTTGCAATATTAGGGAGATAAGATTGTTTAATTTTAGACAGAAAGAAAAAGATTTATATTATTCAACCTCATATCGGAAGGTCAATCTTACGGTAAACTTGAAATCCAATTCCTTCAAAACCCCAGATTTTTTTAACTATTTTTGCTTTGTCGCCTTGGAAAGTAAAGCCTTTGGGAATGTTGAGCGGTTCTACGGTAATGTGCATTTTGAAGTTAAGAACAACTCAAAAGTAAACTTTCCACCCTAACATTTCAACGTTCTACCTAGAGCTTTTTTGCAAACATTCTTGGCAGTAAGACTACTTTGTTCAAATATGCAAGATTTGGCCTAATTTTGCTTCTATTTTTGGAGACAAGTACTGGACTCAAAATAATAAATACATCTTTTCTTGAAAAAGAATTATCTTCAGTCAACCCAAATTGGAAAACTAGAAAGCTTAACATACCTTTCACCCATGTTTTCGGCGTTTTCTTCCTGAAATTCCTTTGGATCATAAGTTTGATTATTGTGGACTGGCATCAAAACCTTTGCCCTTTTAATAGAAGGCGAGGAAGCCATGTTTTGAGCGGCAAATAAACGGTCAGGGTTCATCCGAGTGTTTGAATTTCGTCCTGGTGGCTTGTTTCTCATTGCTGTGGATAGTCTTGATTTCTTGACAGTAAGTTTTGACGACATTTAAATAATTTTTACTTTTCCAATAACAAATATCACACAGCTTCGATCGAGTCAAAACTGAAAAGAACGTAAATTGAAAAAACGTGGTTTTGGAGAAACAAATCACCCAGGTTTCACTATGGAATACACGTTTGATAATAAGTACGGTGTTGAAAATTCTTAGTAAGTGTGCGCTTTGTTATCAAAGTTTTACGGAAGCCGGTTATATCAATTTGTCCAACCTTCCCACAATTCCCACAATCAACTTGATTGGCCGAAATGTGAAATTATGATGTAATTTAACGAAAATTATCCAATCAACGATCAGAAAGCGGTCGGAACGTTTTTGCAGTTGGCGCGAGTGAAAACAAAGACCTCGAGTCAATACTACATGTTGCCATGTTGCTGGTTGATTGAATCGGGTGCTCAACAACATTAGTAATTTACTTTAAAGCTTGCAGAGATTTTGTGGTTTTGGTTGGCGTCTTTTGATATGAAAGACCAAAGAAAATACTGTGAGTATTGTAAATCAAGCTTCTCAAGATCTCACTACTATGCACTGGGGCATAACAAAGGCTTTTGTTTACAGAGAGTGCCAAAAACAACTACTCGAAGTCATACTCAAACAACTGTGGGAAATCCATCGTTACTCACGAATACAGCCAATCTTTCTGTTGCAGATGTTCTTGATAGCCTACAAGGAGATTCAGGTAACTTACTTTTGTTATCTATATTAAGTCATGGATTTACACGTGTGCTACCCACAAACAAACTGGCTAGTCAAAAGAACCATCACATTGTTTCATGCCTAGGCCGTTCGTAAAAAATTCCTTGGTTCTAGTCAAAAAGTGGGTCAGTCGGTCGGGCGAAAAATATTTTTCTGTTTGAACAGAGACATCCGAGAGGGTGGAACTTTCCTTTAAAAAGAGTGGTGGTAAACAGGTTTTTGATCACCCTTAGCCTCTTTTTCCACAGATGTCTTATATAATACAGTAGATAGAGCTTATCTGTATTTCCCAAGCAACGGGAGTTGAAGCAAAATTACGCGCCATCTTTACTAACGGTAGACCACTTTTCGGTGCTGGCAATTTGCTCAATCAACCAAACAAATCGTAAAGCGCGGGAAACAAGGAGGCGAGAAGATCTACATCTGGTCTACTTCTTCAAAGATGGCGCATAATTCTGCTTCAGTAAGGGATGTAGAAGCTCTATCTAGTGTATTATATAAGATATCTGTGCTCTTTTTCACTTCACAAAAGCTCCGCGGGTTTGTTTTGATGCTTTAATAAGGTCCGCAATGAAAAATCGGACTTGAAAAACGGGAAAAACGGAATTAACGGGTTTTGAATAGTTTTTT